>NW_022262467.1:0-71475 GCF_002021735.2 Oncorhynchus kisutch
TGGAAGCATATTCCGATATTGTGATATTTATATTTATCTGCAATTGATGTCTTGAAAATGCTATGAAATTCGGGTCTTGTTTTCCCCACTTGCTTGGTTCCTAGCTCAACAGTTGCAGTAAATATCTAAATATTGCTTGTGTTCCTGGCTCAACAGTGCAGTATTATCTACTAAATGCTTGTGTCCTAGCCTCAACAGTGCAGTAATATCTAACTAAATGCTTGTGTTCCTAGCTCCAAAAGTGCAGTAATATCTAACTAAATGCTTGTGTTCCTAGCTCCAACAGTGCAGATAATAATCTACTAATGCTTGTGTTCTAGCTCCAACAGTGCAGTAATATCTAACTATCTAACTAAAGTGTACCAAGTGATTCCATGTCTCTGTACATAGGGCAGCAGCCTCTAAGGTGCAGGGTGAGAGTGACTAGTGTTCCATTATTAAAGTGACCAGTGATTCCATGTCTACAGGGCAGCAGCCTCTAAGGTGCAGGGTTGCGTAACCGGGTGGAAGCCGCCTAGTGATGGCTGTTTAACAGTCTGATGGATTTGACGTAGAAGCTGTTTTTCAGCTTTGATGCACCTGTACTGACCTCGCTTTCTGGATGATAGCGGGGTGAACAGGCAGGGGCTCGGGTGGTTGATGTCCTTGATGATCTTTTTGGCCTTCCTGTGACACCAGGTGCTGTAGGTGTCCTGGAGGGCAGGTCGTTTGCCCCCGGTGATGTGTTGGGCAGACCGCACCACCCTCTGGAGAGCTCTGTGGTTACGGGCGGTGCAGTTGCCTTCACTGAACAGGTTGGGTCAGTTTCTGGTTCTGACTGGAGCTGTACATAGTAGTCTGAATGCCCATACCAGCAGTGAAACAGAATCACTTACATAAACTCAATTAGTATTTGGTAGCATTGCCTTTAAATTGTTTAACGTTTTGGATAGCCTTCCACAAGCTTCCCACAATAAGTTGGGTGAATTCCCACAATAAGTCTGTCCTCCTGACAGAGCTGGTGTAAGTGAGTCAGGTTTGTAGGCCTCCTTGCTCGCACACACTATTTCAGTTCTGTACATAAATTGTCTATAGGATTGAGGTCAGGGCTTTGTGATGGCCACTCCAATACCTTGACTTTGTTGTCCTTAAGCCATTTTGCCACAACGTTGGAAGTATGCTTGGGGTCATTGTCCATTTGGAAGACCCATTTCCGGCCAAGCTTTAACTTCCTGACTGATGTCTTGAGATGTTGCTTCAATATATCCACGTCATTTTCCGTCCTCATGATGCATTTATTTTGTGAAGTGCGCCAGTCCCTCCTGCAGCAAAGCACCCCCACAACATGATGCTGCCACCCCCGTGCTTCACGGTTGGGATGGTGTTCTTCGGCTTGCAAGCCTCCCCCTTTTTCCTCCAAACATAATGATGGTCATTATGGCCAAACAGTTCTATTTTTGTTTCATCAGATCAGAGGACATTTCTCCAAAAAGTACGATCTTTGTCCCCATGTGCAGTTGCAAACCATAGTCTGGCTTTTTATGTCGGTTTTGGAGCAGTGGCTTCTTCCTTGCTGAGCGGCCTTTCAGGTTATGTTGATATAGGACTCGTTTTACTGTGGATATAGATACTTTTGTACCTGTTTCCTCCAGCATCTTCACACGGTCCTTTGCTGTTGTTCTGGGATTTATTTGCACTTTTTGCACCAAAGTACATTCATCTCTAGGAGACAGAATGTGTCTCCTTCCTAAGAGGTATGACGGCTGCGTGGTCCCATGGAGTTTCTACTTGTGTACTATTGTTTGTACAGGTGAACATGGTACCTTCAGGCATTTGGAAATTGCTCCCAAAGATGAACCAGACTTGTGGAGGTCAACAATTATTTTTCTGAGGTCTTGGCTGATTTTTTATATATATATTGACTTTCATTTTCCCATGATGTCAAGCAAAGAGGCCCTGAGTTTGAAGGTAGGCCTTGAAAGACATCCACAGGTACACCTCCAATTGACTCAAATGCTGTCAATTAGCCTATAAGATGCTTCTAAAGCCATGACATCATTTTCTAGAATTTTCCACGCTGTTTAAAGGCACAGTCAACTTAGTGTATGTAAACTTCTGACCCACTGGAATTGTGATACAGTGAATTATACGTGAAATAATCTGCCTGTAAACAATTGTTGGAAAAATGACTTGTGTCCTGCACAAAGTAGATGTCCTAACCGACTTGTCAAAACTATAGATTGTTAACAAGAAATTTGTGGGGTGGTTGAAAAACGAGTTTTAATGACTCCAATCTAAGTGTATGTAAACTTCTGACTTCAACTGTATGTGGAGATATCTTTAAGCCTCCTCTTGTTGAGCACAATTTCAGTCAGACTAAGGCCAACTGTCATGCATCGTGTTCTCCTACAACATGGTGCAGGATGCCTTTCCACACGTTCTACAACAGTGAAAACAATTTATGAGTAATCATTTATTTACTACACAATAGCCTGCTATATGATTAATCCCTGTAATGACAGTGCTGAGATTACGGTCAAGTATGATACCAGCCATTACCAATATAAATCATCCAATGTTCTTAGTGCCACAGTATTTCACTTACAATGAACTCTTCATGTGTCCCAGCCTTCGTACAGCACGACCAGAAGTGGTAAACTATCAATCAATCAATCAAATGTATTTATAAAGCCCTTCTTACATCAGCTGATATCTCAAAGTGCTGTACAGAAACCCAGCCTAAAACCCCGAACAGCAAGCAATGCAGGTGTAGAAGCACGGTGGCTAGGAAAAACTCCCTAGAAAGGCCAAAACCTAGGAAGAAACCTAGAGAGGAACCAGGCTATGTGGGGTGGCCACTCCTCTTCTGGTCTATACATAACCTGTCTACTGGAGGGAGTAGGTCTATACATAACCCTATACATAACCTGTCTACTGGAGTAGAACTATACATAACCTGTCTACTGCAGTAGGTCTATACATAACCTGTCTACTGCAGTAGGTCTATACATAACCTGTCTACTGGAGTAGGTCTATACATAACCTGTCTACTGGAGTAGGTCTATACATAACCCTATACATAACCTGTCTACTGGAGTAGGTCTATACATAACCCTATACATAACCTGTCTACTGGAGTAGGTCTATACATAACCCTATGCATAACCTGTCTACTGGAGTAGGTCTATACATAACCTATCTACTGGAGTAGGTCTATACATAACCTGTCTACTGCAGTAGATCTATACATAACCCTATACATAACCTATTTACTGGAGGGAGTAGGTCTATACATAACCTGTCTACTGGAGTAGGTCTATTCATAACCCTATACATAACCTGTCTACTGGAGTAGGTCTATACATAACCTGTCTACTGCAGTAGGTCTATACATAACCTGTCTACTGGAGTAAGTCTATACATAACCTGTCTACTGGAGTAAGTCTATACATAACCTGTCTATTGGAGTAGGTCTATACATAACCTGTCTACTGGAGTAGGTCTATACATAACCTGTCTACTGGAGTAGGTCTATACATAACCTGTCTACTGGAGTAGGTCTATACATAACCTGTCTACTGCAGTAGGTCTATACATAACCTGTCTACTGGAGTAGAACTATACATAACCTGTATACTGCAGTAGGTCTATACATAACCTGTCTACTGGAGTAGGTCTATACATAACCTGTATACTGCAGTAGGTCTATACATAACCTGTCTACTGCAGTAGGTCTATACATAACCTGTCTACTGGTCTATACATCTACCTGTCTACTATCAATACCTGGTAGTAATGGTATCAGAGATGACCTGCAGGATCAATACCTGGTAGTAAAGGTATCAGATATGACCTGCAGGATCAATACCTGGTAATAATGGTATCAGAGATGACCTGCATGATCAATACCTGGTAGTAATGGTATCAGAGATGACCTGCATGATCAATACCTGTTAGTAAAGGTATCAGATATGACCTGCAGGATCAATACCTGGTAGTAAAGGTATCAGATAGAGACCTGCAGGATCAATACCTGGTAGTAAAGGTATCAGAGATGACCTGTAGGATCAATACCTGGTAGTAAAGGTGTCAGATAGAGACCTGCAGGATCAATAACTGGTAGTAAAGGTATCAGATAGAGACCTGCAGGATCAATACCTGGTAGTAAAGGTATCAGATAGAGACCTGCAGGATCAATACCTGGTAGTAAAGGTATCAGAGATGACCTGCAGGATCAATACCTGGTAGTAAAGGTATCAGAGATGACCTGCAGGATCAATACCTGGTAGTAATGGTATCAGATAGAGACCTGCAGGATCAATACCTGGTAGTAAAGGTATCAGAGATGACCTGCAGGATCAATACCTGGTAGTAAAGGTATCAGAGATGACCTGTAGGATCAATACCTGGTAGTAAAGGTATCAGAGATGACCTGCATGATCAATACCTGGTAGTAAAGGTATCAGATAGAGACCTGTAGGATCAATACCTGGTAGTAAAGGTATCAGAGATGACCTGCAGGATCAATACCTGGTAGTAAAGGTATCAGAGATGACCTGCAGGATCAATACCTGGTAGTAAAGGTATCAGAGATGACCTGCAGGATCAATACCTGGTAGTAAAGGTATCAGAGATGACCTGTAGGATCAATACCTGGTAGTAAAGGTATCAGATATGACCTGCAGGATCAATACCTGGTAATAATGGTATCAGAGATGACCTGCATGATCAATACCTGGTAGTAATGGTATCAGAGATGACCTGCATGATCAATACCTGTTAGTAAAGGTATCAGATATGACCTGCAGGATCAATACCTGGTAGTAAAGGTATCAGATAGAGACCTGCAGGATCAATACCTGGTAGTAAAGGTATCAGAGATGACCTGTAGGATCAATACCTGGTAGTAAAGGTATCAGAGATGACCTGCAGGATCAATACCTGGTAGTATTGGTATCAGATAGAGACCTGCAGGATCAATAACTGGTAGTAAAGGTATCAGATAGAGACCTGCAGGATCAATACCTGGTAGTAAAGGTATCAGATAGAGACCTGCAGGATCAATACCTGGTAGTAAAGGTATCAGAGATGACCTGCAGGATCAATACCTGGTAGTAAAGGTATCAGAGATGACCTGCAGGATCAATACCTGGTAGTAAAGGTATCAGATAGAGACCTGCAGGATCAATACCTGGTAGTAAAGGTATCAGAGATGACCTGCAGGATCAATACCTGGTAGTAAAGGTATCAGAGATGACCTGTAGGATCAATACCTGGTAGTAAAGGTATCAGAGATGACCTGCAGGATCAATACCTGGTAGTAAAGGTATCAGATAGAGACCTGTAGGATCAATACCTGGTAGTAAAGGTATCAGAGATGACCTGCAGGATCAATACCTGGTAGTAAAGGTATCAGAGATGACCTGCAGGATCAATACCTGGTAGTAAAGGTATCAGAGATGACCTGCAGGATCAATACCTGGTAGTAAAGGTATCAGAGATGACCTGTAGGATCAATACCTGGTAGTAAAGGTATCAGAGATGACCTGTAGGATCAATACCTGGTAGTAAAGGTATCAGAGATGACCTGCAGGATCAATACCTGGTAGTAAAGGTATCAGAGATGACCTGTAGGATCAATACCTGGTAGTAAAGGTATCAGAGATGACCTGCAGGATCAATACCTGGTAGTAAAGGTATCAGATAGAGACCTGCAGGATCAATACCTGGTAGTAAAGGTATCAGAGATGACCTGTAGGATCAATACCTGGTAGTAAAGGTATCAGATAGAGACCTGCAGGATCAATACCTGGTAGTAAAGGTATCAGATAGAGACCTGCAGGATCAATACCTGGTAGTAAAGGTATCAGAGATGACCTGCAGGATCAATACCTGGTAGTAAAGGTATCAGAGATGACCTGCAGGATCAATACCTGGTAGTAAAGGTATCAGAGATGACCTGCAGGATCAATACCTGGTAGTAAAGGTATCAGATAGAGACCTGCAGGATCAATACCTGGTAGTAAAGGTATCAGATAGAGACCTGCAGGATCAATACCTGGTAGTAAAGGTATCAGAGATGACCTGCAGGATCAATACCTGGTAGTAAAGGTATCAGAGATGACCTGCAGGATCAATACCTGGTAGTAAAGGTATCAGATAGAGACCTGCAGGATCAATACCTGGTAGTAAAGGTATCAGAGATGACCTGCAGGATCAATACCTGGTAGTAAAGGTATCAGAGATGACCTGCAGGATCAATACCTGGTAGTAAAGGTATCAGAGAGACCTGCAGGATCAATACCTGGTAGTAAAGGTATCAGAGATGACCTGCAGGATCAATACCTGGTAGTAAAGGTATCAGAGATGACCTGCAGGATCAATACCTGGTAGTAAAGGTATCAGAGAGACCTGCAGGATCAATACCTGGTAGTAAAGGTATCAGAGATGACCTGCAGGATCAATACCTGGTAGTAAAGGTATCAGATAGAGACCTGCAGGATCAATACCTGGTAGTAAAGGTATCAGATAGAGACCTGCAGGATCAATACCTGGTAGTAAAGGTATCAGAGATGACCTGCAGGATCAATACCTGGTAGTAAAGGTATCAGAGATGACCTGCAGGATCAATACCTGGTAGTAAAGGTATCAGATAGAGACCTGCAGGATCAATACCTGGTAGTAAAGGTATCAGAGATGACCTGCAGGATCAATACCTGGTAGTAAAGGTATCAGAGATGACCTGCAGGATCAATACCTGGTAGTAAAGGTATCAGAGAGACCTGCAGGATCAATACCTGGTAGTAAAGGTATCAGAGATGACCTGCAGGATCAATACCTGGTAGTAAAGGTATCAGAGATGACCTGCAGGATCAATACCTGGTAGTAAAGGTATCAGAGATGACCTGCAGGATCAATACCTGGTAGTAAAGGTATCAGAGATGACCTGTAGGATCAATACCTGGTAGTAAAGGTATCAGAGATGACCTGCAGGATCAATACCTGGTAGTAAAGGTATCAGAGATGACCTGTAGGATCAATACCTGGTAGTAAAGGTATCAGAGATGACCTGCAGGATCAATACCTGGTAGTAAAGGTATCAGAGATGACCTGCAGGATCAATACCTGGTAGTAAAGGTATCAGAGATGACCTGCAGGATCAATACCTGGTAGTAAAGGTATCAGAGATGACCTGTAGGATCAATACCTGGTAGTAAAGGTATCAGAGATGACCTGCAGGATCAATACCTGGTAGTAAAGGTATCAGAGATGACCTGCAGGATCAATACCTGGTAGTAAAGGTATCAGAGATGACCTGCAGGATCAATACCTGGTAGTAAAGGTATCAGAGATGACCTGCAGGATCAATACCTGGTAGTAAAGGTATCAGAGATGACCTGCAGGATCAATACCTGGTAGTAAAGGTATCAGAGATGACCTGCAGGATCAATACCTGGTAGTAAAGGTATCAGAGATGACCTGCAGGATCAATACCTGGTAGTAAAGGTATCAGAGATGACCTGCAGGATCAATACCTGGTAGTAAAGGTATCAGAGATGACCTGCAGGATCAATACCTGGTAGTAAAGGTATCAGAGATGACCTGCAGGATCAATACCTGGTAGTAAAGGTATCAGAGATGACCTGCAGGATCAATACCTGGTAGTAAAGGTATCAGAGATGACCTGCAGGATCAATACCTGGTAGTAAAGGTATCAGAGATGACCTGCAGGATCAATACCTGGTAGTAAAGGTATCAGAGATGACCTGCAGGATCAATACCTGGTAGTAAAGGTATCAGAGATGACCTGCAGGATCAATACCTGGTAGTAAAGGTATCAGATAGAGACCTGCAGGATCAATACCTGGTAGTAAAGGTATCAGAGATGACCTGCAGGATCAATACCTGGTAGTAAAGGTATCAGAGATGACCTGTAGGATCAATACCTGGTAGTAAAGGTATCAGAGATGACCTGTAGGATCAATACCTGGTAGTAAAGGTATCAGAGATGACCTGTAGGATCAATACCTGGTAGTAAAGGTATCAGAGATGACCTGTAGGATCAATACCTGGTAGTAAAGGTATCAGAGATGACCTGCAGGATCAATACCTGGTAGTAAAGGTATCAGAGATGACCTGTAGGATCAATACCTGGTAGTAAAGGTATCAGAGATGACCTGTAGGATCAATACCTGGTAGTAAAGGTATCAGAGATGACCTGTAGGATCAATACCTGGTAGTAAAGGTATCAGAGATGACCTGTAGGATCAATACCTGGTAGTAAAGGTATCAGAGATGACCTGTAGGATCAATACCTGGTAGTAAAGGTATCAGAGATGACCTGCAGGATCAATACCTGGTAGTAAAGGTATCAGAGATGACCTGTAGGATCAATACCTGGTAGTAAAGGTATCAGAGATGACCTGCAGGATCAATACCTGGTAGTAAAGGTATCAGAGATGACCTGCAGGATCAATACCTGGTAGTAAAGGTATCAGAGATGACCTGCAGGATCAATACCTGGTAGTAAAGGTATCAGAGATGACCTGCAGGATCAATACCTGGTAGTAAAGGTATCAGAGATGACCTGCAGGATCAATACCTGGTAGTAAAGGTATCAGAGATGACCTGCAGGATCAATACCTGGTAGTAAAGGTATCAGATAGAGACCTGCAGGATCAATACCTGGTAGTAAAGGTATCAGAGATGACCTGCAGGATCAATACCTGGTAGTAAAGGTATCAGAGATGACCTGCAGGATCAATACCTGGTAGTAAAGGTATCAGAGATGACCTGCAGGATCAATACCTGGTAGTAAAGGTATCAGAGATGACCTGCAGGATCAATACCTGGTAGTAAAGGTATCAGAGATGACCTGCAGGATCAATACCTGGTAGTAAAGGTATCAGAGATGACCTGCAGGATCAATACCTGGTAGTAAAGGTATCAGAGATGACCTGCAGGATCAATACCTGGTAGTAAAGGTATCAGATAGATGACCTGCAGGATCAATACCTGGTAGTAAAGGTATCAGAGATGACCTGCAGGATCAATACCTGGTAGTAAAGGTATCAGAGATGACCTGCAGGATCAATACCTGGTAGTAAAGGTATCAGAGATGACCTGCAGGATCAATACCTGGTAGTAAAGGTATCAGAGATGACCTGCAGGATCAATACCTGGTAGTAAAGGTATCAGAGATGACCTGCAGGATCAATACCTGGTAGTAAAGGTATCAGAGATGACCTGCAGGATCAATACCTGGTAGTAAAGGTATCAGAGATGACCTGCAGGATCAATACCTGGTAGTAAAGGTATCAGAGATGACCTGCAGGATCAATACCTGGTAGTAAAGGTATCAGAGATGACCTGTAGGATCAATACCTGGTAGTAAAGGTATCAGAGATGACCTGTAGGATCAATACCTGGTAGTAAAGGTATCAGAGATGACCTGCAGGATCAATACCTGGTAGTAAAGGTATCAGAGATGACCTGTAGGATCAATACCTGGTAGTAAAGGTATCAGAGATGACCTGTAGGATCAATACCTGGTAGTAAAGGTATCAGAGATGACCTGTAGGATCAATACCTGGTAGTAAAGGTATCAGAGATGACCTGTAGGATCAATACCTGGTAGTAAAGGTATCAGAGATGACCTGTAGGATCAATACCTGGTAGTAAAGGTATCAGAGATGACCTGTAGGATCAATACCTGGTAGTAAAGGTATCAGAGATGACCTGCAGGATCAATACCTGGTAGTAAAGGTATCAGAGATGACCTGTAGGATCAATACCTGGTAGTAAAGGTATCAGAGATGACCTGCAGGATCAATACCTGGTAGTAAAGGTATCAGAGATGACCTGTAGGATCAATACCTGGTAGTAAAGGTATCAGAGATGACCTGTAGGATCAATACCTGGTAGTAAAGGTATCAGAGATGACCTGCAGGATCAATACCTGGTAGTAAAGGTATCAGAGATGACCTGCAGGATCAATACCTGGTAGTAAAGGTATCAGATAGAGACCTGCAGGATCAATACCTGGTAGTAAAGGTATCAGAGATGACCTGCAGGATCAATACCTGGTAGTAAAGGTATCAGAGATGACCTGCAGGATCAATACCTGGTAGTAAAGGTATCAGAGATGACCTGCAGGATCAATACCTGGTAGTAAAGGTATCAGAGATGACCTGCAGGATCAATACCTGGTAGTAAAGGTATCAGAGATGACCTGCAGGATCAATACCTGGTAGTAAAGGTATCAGAGATGACCTGCAGGATCAATACCTGGTAGTAAAGGTATCAGAGATGACCTGCAGGATCAATACCTGGTAGTAAAGGTATCAGAGATGACCTGCAGGATCAATACCTGGTAGTAAAGGTATCAGAGATGACCTGCAGGATCAATACCTGGTAGTAAAGGTATCAGAGATGACCTGCAGGATCAATACCTGGTAGTAAAGGTATCAGAGATGACCTGCAGGATCAATACCTGGTAGTAAAGGTATCAGAGATGACCTGTAGGATCAATACCTGGTAGTAAAGGTATCAGAGATGACCTGTAGGATCAATACCTGGTAGTAAAGGTATCAGAGATGACCTGCAGGATCAATACCTGGTAGTAAAGGTATCAGAGATGACCTGCAGGATCAATACCTGGTAGTAAAGGTATCAGAGATGACCTGCAGGATCAATACCTGGTAGTAAAGGTATCAGAGATGACCTGCAGGATCAATACCTGGTAGTAAAGGTATCAGAGATGACCTGCAGGATCAATACCTGGTAGTAAAGGTATCAGAGATGACCTGCAGGATCAATACCTGGTAGTAAAGGTATCAGAGATGACCTGCAGGATCAATACCTGGTAGTAAAGGTATCAGAGATGACCTGCAGGATCAATACCTGGTAGTAAAGGTATCAGAGATGACCTGCAGGATCAATACCTGGTAGTAAAGGTATCAGAGATGACCTGTAGGATCAATACCTGGTAGTAAAGGTATCAGAGATGACCTGTAGGATCAATACCTGGTAGTAAAGGTATCAGAGATGACCTGTAGGATCAATACCTGGTAGTAAAGGTATCAGAGATGACCTGTAGGATCAATACCTGGTAGTAAAGGTATCAGAGATGACCTGTAGGATCAATACCTGGTAGTAAAGGTATCAGAGATGACCTGTAGGATCAATACCTGGTAGTAAAGGTATCAGAGATGACCTGTAGGATCAATACCTGGTAGTAAAGGTATCAGAGATGACCTGCAGGATCAATACCTGGTAGTAAAGGTATCAGAGATGACCTGTAGGATCAATACCTGGTAGTAAAGGTATCAGAGATGACCTGTAGGATCAATACCTGGTAGTAAAGGTATCAGAGATGACCTGTAGGATCAATACCTGGTAGTAAAGGTATCAGAGATGACCTGTAGGATCAATACCTGGTAGTAAAGGTATCAGAGATGACCTGTAGGATCAATACCTGGTAGTAAAGGTATCAGAGATGACCTGTAGGATCAATACCTGGTAGTAAAGGTATCAGAGATGACCTGTAGGATCAATACCTGGTAGTAAAGGTATCAGAGATGACCTGTAGGATCAATACCTGGTAGTAAAGGTATCAGAGATGACCTGCAGGATCAATACCTGGTAGTAAAGGTATCAGAGATGACCTGTAGGATCAATACCTGGTAGTAAAGGTATCAGAGATGACCTGTAGGATCAATACCTGGTAGTAAAGGTATCAGAGATGACCTGTAGGATCAATACCTGGTAGTAAAGGTATCAGAGATGACCTGTAGGATCAATACCTGGTAGTAAAGGTATCAGAGATGACCTGCAGGATCAATACCTGGTAGTAAAGGTATCAGAGATGACCTGCAGGATCAATACCTGGTAGTAAAGGTATCAGATAGAGACCTGCAGGATCAATACCTGGTAGTAAAGGTATCAGATAGAGACCTGCAGGATCAATACCTGGTAGTAAAGGTATCAGAGAGACCTGCAGGATCAATACCTGGTAGTAAAGGTATCAGAGAGACCTGCAGGATCAATACCTGGTAGTAAAGGTATCAGAGAGACCTGCAGGATCAATACCTGGTAGTAAAGGTATCAGAGATGACCTGCAGGATCAATACCTGGTAGTAAAGGTATCAGAGATGACCTGTAGGATCAATACCTGGTAGTAAAGGTATCAGAGATGACCTGTAGGATCAATACCTGGTAGTAAAGGTATCAGAGATGACCTGTAGGATCAATACCTGGTAGTAAAGGTATCAGAGATGACCTGCAGGATCAATACCTGGTAGTAAAGGTATCAGAGATGACCTGTAGGATCAATACCTGGTAGTAAAGGTATCAGAGATGACCTGTAGGATCAATACCTGGTAGTAAAGGTATCAGAGATGACCTGTAGGATCAATACCTGGTAGTAAAGGTATCAGAGATGACCTGTAGGATCAATACCTGGTAGTAAAGGTATCAGAGATGACCTGTAGGATCAATACCTGGTAGTAAAGGTATCAGAGATGACCTGTAGGATCAATACCTGGTAGTAAAGGTATCAGAGATGACCTGCAGGATCAATACCTGGTAGTAAAGGTATCAGAGATGACCTGCAGGATCAATACCTGGTAGTAAAGGTATCAGAGATGACCTGCAGGATCAATACCTGGTAGTAAAGGTATCAGAGAGACCTGCAGGATCAATACCTGGTAGTAAAGGTATCAGAGATGACCTGCAGGATCAATACCTGGTAGTAAAGGTATCAGAGATGACCTGTAGGATCAATACCTGGTAGTAAAGGTATCAGAGATGACCTGCAGGATCAATACCTGGTAGTAAAGGTATCAGAGATGACCTGTAGGATCAATACCTGGTAGTAAAGGTATCAGAGATGACCTGTAGGATCAATACCTGGTAGTAAAGGTATCAGAGATGACCTGTAGGATCAATACCTGGTAGTAAAGGTATCAGAGATGACCTGTAGGATCAATACCTGGTAGTAAAGGTATCAGAGATGACCTGTAGGATCAATACCTGGTAGTAAAGGTATCAGAGATGACCTGTAGGATCAATACCTGGTAGTAAAGGTATCAGAGAGACCTGCAGGATCAATACCTGGTAGTAAAGGTATCAGAGATGACCTGTAGGATCAATACCTGGTAGTAAAGGTATCAGATAGAGACCTGCAGGATCAATACCTGGTAGTAAAGGTATCAGAGAGAGACCTGCAGGATCAATACCTGGTAGTAAAGGTATCAGATAGAGACCTGCAGGATCAATACCTGGTAGTAAAGGTATCAGATAGAGACCTGCAGGATCAATACCTGGTAGTAAAGGTATCAGAGAGACCTGCAGGATCAATACCTGGTAGTAAAGGTATCAGAGATGACCTGTAGGATCAATACCTGGTAGTAAAGGTATCAGAGATGACCTGTAGGATCAATACCTGGTAGTAAAGGTATCAGAGATGACCTGTAGGATCAATACCTGGTAGTAAAGGTATCAGAGATGACCTGTAGGATCAATACCTGGTAGTAAAGGTATCAGAGATGACCTGTAGGATCAATACCTGGTAGTAAAGGTATCAGAGATGACCTGTAGGATCAATACCTGGTAGTAAAGGTATCAGAGATGACCTGTAGGATCAATACCTGGTAGTAAAGGTATCAGAGATGACCTGTAGGATCAATACCTGGTAGTAAAGGTATCAGAGATGACCTGTAGGATCAATACCTGGTAGTAAAGGTATCAGAGATGACCTGTAGGATCAATACCTGGTAGTAAAGGTATCAGAGATGACCTGTAGGATCAATACCTGGTAGTAAAGGTATCAGAGAGACCTGCAGGATCAATACCTGGTAGTAAAGGTATCAGATAGAGACCTGCAGGATCAATACCTGGTAGTAAAGGTATCAGAGAGACCTGCAGGATCAATACCTGGTAGTAAAGGTATCAGAGAGACCTGCAGGATCAATACCTGGTAGTAAAGGTATCAGATAGAGACCTGCAGGATCAATACCTGGTAGTAAAGGTATCAGATAGAGACCTGCAGGATCAATACCTGGTAGTAAAGGTATCAGAGATGACCTGTAGGATCAATACCTGGTAGTAAAGGTATCAGAGATGACCTGTAGGATCAATACCTGGTAGTAAAGGTATCAGAGATGACCTGTAGGATCAATACCTGGTAGTAAAGGTATCAGAGATGACCTGCAGGATCAATACCTGGTAGTAAAGGTATCAGAGATGACCTGTAGGATCAATACCTGGTAGTAAAGGTATCAGAGATGACCTGTAGGATCAATACCTGGTAGTAAAGGTATCAGAGATGACCTGTAGGATCAATACCTGGTAGTAAAGGTATCAGAGATGACCTGTAGGATCAATACCTGGTAGTAAAGGTATCAGAGATGACCTGTAGGATCAATACCTGGTAGTAAAGGTATCAGAGATGACCTGTAGGATCAATACCTGGTAGTAAAGGTATCAGAGATGACCTGTAGGATCAATACCTGGTAGTAAAGGTATCAGAGATGACCTGTAGGATCAATACCTGGTAGTAAAGGTATCAGAGATGACCTGCAGGATCAATACCTGGTAGTAAAGGTATCAGAGATGACCTGTAGGATCAATACCTGGTAGTAAAGGTATCAGAGATGACCTGCAGGATCAATACCTGGTAGTAAAGGTATCAGATAGAGACCTGCAGGATCAATACCTGGTAGTAAAGGTATCAGAGAGACCTGCAGGATCAATACCTGGTAGTAAAGGTATCAGATAGAGACCTGCAGGATCAATACCTGGTAGTAAAGGTATCAGATAGAGACCTGCAGGATCAATACCTGGTAGTAAAGGTATCAGATAGAGACCTGCAGGATCAATACCTGGTAGTAAAGGTATCAGAGAGACCTGCAGGATCAATACCTGGTAGTAAAGGTATCAGAGATGACCTGCAGGATCAATACCTGGTAGTAAAGGTATCAGATAGAGACCTGCAGGATCAATACCTGGTAGTAAAGGTATCAGAGATGACCTGCAGGATCAATACCTGGTAGTAAAGGTATCAGAGATGACCTGCAGGATCAATACCTGGTAGTAAAGGTATCAGAGATGACCTGCAGGATCAATACCTGGTAGTAAAGGTATCAGAGATGACCTGCAGGATCAATACCTGGTAGTAAAGGTATCAGAGATGACCTGCAGGATCAATACCTGGTAGTAAAGGTATCAGAGATGACCTGCAGGATCAATACCTGGTAGTAAAGGTATCAGAGATGACCTGCAGGATCAATACCTGGTAGTAAAGGTATCAGAGATGACCTGCAGGATCAATACCTGGTAGTAAAGGTATCAGAGATGACCTGCAGGATCAATACCTGGTAGTAAAGGTATCAGAGATGACCTGCAGGATCAATACCTGGTAGTAAAGGTATCAGAGATGACCTGTAGGATCAATACCTGGTAGTAAAGGTATCAGAGATGACCTGTAGGATCAATACCTGGTAGTAAAGGTATCAGAGATGACCTGTAGGATCAATACCTGGTAGTAAAGGTATCAGAGATGACCTGTAGGATCAATACCTGGTAGTAAAGGTATCAGAGATGACCTGTAGGATCAATACCTGGTAGTAAAGGTATCAGAGATGACCTGTAGGATCAATACCTGGTAGTAAAGGTATCAGAGATGACCTGTAGGATCAATACCTGGTAGTAAAGGTATCAGAGATGACCTGTAGGATCAATACCTGGTAGTAAAGGTATCAGAGATGACCTGTAGGATCAATACCTGGTAGTAAAGGTATCAGAGATGACCTGTAGGATCAATACCTGGTAGTAAAGGTATCAGAGATGACCTGTAGGATCAATACCTGGTAGTAAAGGTATCAGAGATGACCTGTAGGATCAATACCTGGTAGTAAAGGTATCAGAGATGACCTGTAGGATCAATACCTGGTAGTAAAGGTATCAGAGATGACCTGTAGGATCAATACCTGGTAGTAAAGGTATCAGAGATGACCTGTAGGATCAATACCTGGTAGTAAAGGTATCAGAGATGACCTGTAGGATCAATACCTGGTAGTAAAGGTATCAGAGATGACCTGTAGGATCAATACCTGGTAGTAAAGGTATCAGAGATGACCTGTAGGATCAATACCTGGTAGTAAAGGTATCAGAGATGACCTGTAGGATCAATACCTGGTAGTAAAGGTATCAGAGATGACCTGTAGGATCAATACCTGGTAGTAAAGGTATCAGAGATGACCTGTAGGATCAATACCTGGTAGTAAAGGTATCAGAGATGACCTGTAGGATCAATACCTGGTAGTAAAGGTATCAGAGATGACCTGTAGGATCAATACCTGGTAGTAAAGGTATCAGAGATGACCTGCAGGATCAATACCTGGTAGTAAAGGTATCAGAGAGACCTGTAGGATCAATACCTGGTAGTAAAGGTATCAGAGATGACCTGTAGGATCAATACCTGGTAGTAAAGGTATCAGAGATGACCTGTAGGATCAATACCTGGTAGTAAAGGTATCAGAGATGACCTGTAGGATCAATACCTGGTAGTAAAGGTATCAGAGAGACCTGCAGGATCAATACCTGGTAGTAAAGGTATCAGAGATGACCTGTAGGATCAATACCTGGTAGTAAAGGTATCAGATAGAGACCTGCAGGATCAATACCTGGTAGTAAAGGTATCAGATAGAGACCTGCAGGATCAATACCTGGTAGTAAAGGTATCAGATAGAGACCTGCAGGATCAATACCTGGTAGTAAAGGTATCAGATAGAGACCTGCAGGATCAATACCTGGTAGTAAAGGTATCAGAGAGAGACCTGCAGGATCAATACCTGGTAGTAAAGGTATCAGAGATGACCTGTAGGATCAATACCTGGTAGTAAAGGTATCAGAGATGACCTGTAGGATCAATACCTGGTAGTAAAGGTATCAGAGATGACCTGTAGGATCAATACCTGGTAGTAAAGGTATCAGAGATGACCTGTAGGATCAATACCTGGTAGTAAAGGTATCAGAGATGACCTGCAGGATCAATACCTGGTAGTAAAGGTATCAGAGATGACCTGCAGGATCAATACCTGGTAGTAAAGGTATCAGAGATGACCTGTAGGATCAATACCTGGTAGTAAAGGTATCAGAGATGACCTGTAGGATCAATACCTGGTAGTAAAGGTATCAGAGATGACCTGTAGGATCAATACCTGGTAGTAAAGGTATCAGAGATGACCTGTAGGATCAATACCTGGTAGTAAAGGTATCAGAGATGACCTGTAGGATCAATACCTGGTAGTAAAGGTATCAGATAGAGACCTGCAGGATCAATACCTGGTAGTAAAGGTATCAGATAGAGACCTGCAGGATCAATACCTGGTAGTAAAGGTATCAGATAGAGACCTGCAGGATCAATACCTGGTAGTAAAGGTATCAGATAGAGACCTGCAGGATCAATACCTGGTAGTAAAGGTATCAGATAGAGACCTGCAGGATCAATACCTGGTAGTAAAGGTATCAGAGATGACCTGCAGGATCAATACCTGGTAGTAAAGGTATCAGAGATGACCTGTAGGATCAATACCTGGTAGTAAAGGTATCAGAGATGACCTGTAGGATCAATACCTGGTAGTAAAGGTATCAGAGATGACCTGTAGGATCAATACCTGGTAGTAAAGGTATCAGAGATGACCTGTAGGATCAATACCTGGTAGTAAAGGTATCAGAGATGACCTGTAGGATCAATACCTGGTAGTAAAGGTATCAGAGATGACCTGTAGGATCAATACCTGGTAGTAAAGGTATCAGAGATGACCTGTAGGATCAATACCTGGTAGTAAAGGTATCAGATAGAGACCTGCAGGATCAATACCTGGTAGTAAAGGTATCAGAGATGACCTGTAGGATCAATACCTGGTAGTAAAGGTATCAGAGAGACCTGCAGGATCAATACCTGGTAGTAAAGGTATCAGAGAGACCTGCAGGATCAATACCTGGTAGTAAAGGTATCAGATAGAGACCTGCAGGATCAATACCTGGTAGTAAAGGTATCAGAGATGACCTGCAGGATCAATACCTGGTAGTAAAGGTATCAGAGATGACCTGCAGGATCAATACCTGGTAGTAAAGGTATCAGAGATGACCTGTAGGATCAATACCTGGTAGTAAAGGTATCAGAGATGACCTGTAGGATCAATACCTGGTAGTAAAGGTATCAGAGATGACCTGTAGGATCAATACCTGGTAGTAAAGGTATCAGAGATGACCTGTAGGATCAATACCTGGTAGTAAAGGTATCAGAGATGACCTGTAGGATCAATACCTGGTAGTAAAGGTATCAGAGATGACCTGTAGGATCAATACCTGGTAGTAAAGGTATCAGAGATGACCTGTAGGATCAATACCTGGTAGTAAAGGTATCAGAGATGACCTGTAGGATCAATACCTGGTAGTAAAGGTATCAGAGATGACCTGTAGGATCAATACCTGGTAGTAAAGGTATCAGAGATGACCTGTAGGATCAATACCTGGTAGTAAAGGTATCAGAGATGACCTGTAGGATCAATACCTGGTAGTAAAGGTATCAGATAGAGACCTGCAGGATCAATACCTGGTAGTAAAGGTATCAGAGAGACCTGCAGGATCAATACCTGGTAGTAAAGGTATCAGAGAGACCTGCAGGATCAATACCTGGTAGTAAAGGTATCAGATAGAGACCTGCAGGATCAATACCTGGTAGTAAAGGTATCAGATAGAGACCTGCAGGATCAATACCTGGTAGTAAAGGTATCAGATAGAGACCTGCAGGATCAATACCTGGTAGTAAAGGTATCAGAGATGACCTGCAGGATCAATACCTGGTAGTAAAGGTATCAGAGATGACCTGTAGGATCAATACCTGGTAGTAAAGGTATCAGAGATGACCTGTAGGATCAATACCTGGTAGTAAAGGTATCAGAGATGACCTGTAGGATCAATACCTGGTAGTAAAGGTATCAGAGATGACCTGTAGGATCAATACCTGGTAGTAAAGGTATCAGAGATGACCTGTAGGATCAATACCTGGTAGTAAAGGTATCAGAGATGACCTGTAGGATCAATACCTGGTAGTAAAGGTATCAGAGATGACCTGTAGGATCAATACCTGGTAGTAAAGGTATCAGAGATGACCTGTAGGATCAATACCTGGTAGTAAAGGTATCAGAGATGACCTGTAGGATCAATACCTGGTAGTAAAGGTATCAGAGATGACCTGTAGGATCAATACCTGGTAGTAAAGGTATCAGAGATGACCTGTAGGATCAATACCTGGTAGTAAAGGTATCAGAGATGACCTGTAGGATCAATACCTGGTAGTAAAGGTATCAGAGATGACCTGCAGGATCAATACCTGGTAGTAAAGGTATCAGAGAGACCTGCAGGATCAATACCTGGTAGTAAAGGTATCAGATAGAGACCTGCAGGATCAATACCTGGTAGTAAAGGTATCAGAGATGACCTGTAGGATCAATACCTGGTAGTAAAGGTATCAGAGATGACCTGTAGGATCAATACCTGGTAGTAAAGGTATCAGAGATGACCTGCAGGATCAATACCTGGTAGTAAAGGTATCAGAGATGACCTGTAGGATCAATACCTGGTAGTAAAGGTATCAGATAGAGACCTGCAGGATCAATACCTGGTAGTAAAGGTATCAGATAGAGACCTGCAGGATCAATACCTGGTAGTAAAGGTATCAGAGATGACCTGCAGGATCAATACCTGGTAGTAAAGGTATCAGAGATGACCTGCAGGATCAATACCTGGTAGTAAAGGTATCAGAGATGACCTGTAGGATCAATACCTGGTAGTAAAGGTATCAGAGATGACCTGCAGGATCAATACCTGGTAGTAAAGGTATCAGAGAGATGACCTGCAGGATCAATACCTGGTAGTAAAGGTATCAGATAGAGACCTGCAGGATCAATACCTGGTAGTAAAGGTATCAGATAGAGACCTGCAGGATCAATACCTGGTAGTAAAGGTATCAGATAGAGACCTGCAGGATCAATACCTGGTAGTAAAGGTATCAGATAGAGACCTGCAGGATCAATACCTGGTAGTAAAGGTATCAGAGAGACCTGCAGGATCAATACCTGGTAGTAAAGGTATCAGAGATGACCTGCAGGATCAATACCTGGTAGTAAAGGTATCAGAGATGACCTGTAGGATCAATACCTGGTAGTAAAGGTATCAGAGATGACCTGTAGGATCAATACCTGGTAGTAAAGGTATCAGAGATGACCTGTAGGATCAATACCTGGTAGTAAAGGTATCAGAGATGACCTGTAGGATCAATACCTGGTAGTAAAGGTATCAGAGATGACCTGTAGGATCAATACCTGGTAGTAAAGGTATCAGAGATGACCTGTAGGATCAATACCTGGTAGTAAAGGTATCAGAGATGACCTGCAGGATCAATACCTGGTAGTAAAGGTATCAGAGATGACCTGTAGGATCAATACCTGGTAGTAAAGGTATCAGAGATGACCTGTAGGATCAATACCTGGTAGTAAAGGTATCAGAGATGACCTGTAGGATCAATACCTGGTAGTAAAGGTATCAGAGATGACCTGTAGGATCAATACCTGGTAGTAAAGGTATCAGAGATGACCTGTAGGATCAATACCTGGTAGTAAAGGTATCAGAGATGACCTGTAGGATCAATACCTGGTAGTAAAGGTATCAGAGATGACCTGCAGGATCAATACCTGGTAGTAAAGGTATCAGATAGAGACCTGCAGGATCAATACCTGGTAGTAAAGGTATCAGAGATGACCTGCAGGATCAATACCTGGTAGTAAAGGTATCAGAGATGACCTGCAGGATCAATACCTGGTAGTAAAGGTATCAGAGATGACCTGCAGGATCAATACCTGGTAGTAAAGGTATCAGAGAGACCTGCAGGATCAATACCTGGTAGTAAAGGTATCAGAGATGACCTGTAGGATCAATACCTGGTAGTAAAGGTATCAGATAGAGACCTGCAGGATCAATACCTGGTAGTAAAGGTATCAGATAGAGACCTGCAGGATCAATACCTGGTAGTAAAGGTATCAGATAGAGACCTGCAGGATCAATACCTGGTAGTAAAGGTATCAGATAGAGACCTGCAGGATCAATACCTGGTAGTAAAGGTATCAGATAGAGACCTGCAGGATCAATACCTGGTAGTAAAGGTATCAGAGATGACCTGTAGGATCAATACCTGGTAGTAAAGGTATCAGAGATGACCTGTAGGATCAATACCTGGTAGTAAAGGTATCAGAGATGACCTGTAGGATCAATACCTGGTAGTAAAGGTATCAGAGATGACCTGTAGGATCAATACCTGGTAGTAAAGGTATCAGAGATGACCTGTAGGATCAATACCTGGTAGTAAAGGTATCAGAGATGACCTGTAGGATCAATACCTGGTAGTAAAGGTATCAGAGATGACCTGTAGGATCAATACCTGGTAGTAAAGGTATCAGAGATGACCTGTAGGATCAATACCTGGTAGTAAAGGTATCAGAGATGACCTGTAGGATCAATACCTGGTAGTAAAGGTATCAGAGATGACCTGTAGGATCAATACCTGGTAGTAAAGGTATCAGAGATGACCTGTAGGATCAATACCTGGTAGTAAAGGTATCAGAGATGACCTGCAGGATCAATACCTGGTAGTAAAGGTATCAGAGATGACCTGCAGGATCAATACCTGGTAGTAAAGGTATCAGATAGAGACCTGCAGGATCAATACCTGGTAGTAAAGGTATCAGAGAGACCTGCAGGATCAATACCTGGTAGTAAAGGTATCAGATAGATGACCTGCAGGATCAATACCTGGTAGTAAAGGTATCAGAGATGACCTGTAGGATCAATACCTGGTAGTAAAGGTATCAGAGATGACCTGCAGGATCAATACCTGGTAGTAAAGGTATCAGAGATGACCTGCAGGATCAATACCTGGTAGTAAAGGTATCAGAGATGACCTGCAGGATCAATACCTGGTAGTAAAGGTATCAGAGATGACCTGTAGGATCAATACCTGG
Source organism: Oncorhynchus kisutch (assembly GCF_002021735.2). Taxonomy (NCBI): domain Eukaryota; kingdom Metazoa; phylum Chordata; class Actinopteri; order Salmoniformes; family Salmonidae; genus Oncorhynchus; species Oncorhynchus kisutch. The sequence continues at coordinate 22,065 of NW_022262467.1, forward strand.
TAGTAAAGGTATCAGAGATGACCTGTAGGATCAATACCTGGTAGTAAAGGTATCAGAGATGACCTGCAGGATCAATACCTGGTAGTAAAGGTATCAGAGATGACCTGTAGGATCAATACCTGGTAGTAAAGGTATCAGAGATGACCTGTAGGATCAATACCTGGTAGTAAAGGTATCAGAGATGACCTGTAGGATCAATACCTGGTAGTAAAGGTATCAGAGATGACCTGTAGGATCAATACCTGGTAGTAAAGGTATCAGAGATGACCTGTAGGATCAATACCTGGTAGTAAAGGTATCAGAGATGACCTGTAGGATCAATACCTGGTAGTAAAGGTATCAGAGATGACCTGTAGGATCAATACCTGGTAGTAAAGGTATCAGAGATGACCTGTAGGATCAATACCTGGTAGTAAAGGTATCAGAGATGACCTGTAGGATCAATACCTGGTAGTAAAGGTATCAGAGATGACCTGTAGGATCAATACCTGGTAGTAAAGGTATCAGAGATGACCTGTAGGATCAATACCTGGTAGTAAAGGTATCAGAGATGACCTGTAGGATCAATACCTGGTAGTAAAGGTATCAGAGATGACCTGTAGGATCAATACCTGGTAGTAAAGGTATCAGAGATGACCTGTAGGATCAATACCTGGTAGTAAAGGTATCAGATAGAGACCTGCAGGATCAATACCTGGTAGTAAAGGTATCAGAGATGACCTGCAGGATCAATACCTGGTAGTAAAGGTATCAGAGAGACCTGTAGGATCAATACCTGGTAGTAAAGGTATCAGAGATGACCTGTAGGATCAATACCTGGTAGTAAAGGTATCAGAGATGACCTGTAGGATCAATACCTGGTAGTAAAGGTATCAGAGATGACCTGTAGGATCAATACCTGGTAGTAAAGGTATCAGAGATGACCTGTAGGATCAATACCTGGTAGTAAAGGTATCAGAGATGACCTGTAGGATCAATACCTGGTAGTAAAGGTATCAGAGATGACCTGTAGGATCAATACCTGGTAGTAAAGGTATCAGAGATGACCTGTAGGATCAATACCTGGTAGTAAAGGTATCAGAGATGACCTGTAGGATCAATACCTGGTAGTAAAGGTATCAGAGATGACCTGTAGGATCAATACCTGGTAGTAAAGGTATCAGAGATGACCTGTAGGATCAATACCTGGTAGTAAAGGTATCAGAGATGACCTGTAGGATCAATACCTGGTAGTAAAGGTATCAGAGATGACCTGTAGGATCAATACCTGGTAGTAAAGGTATCAGAGATGACCTGCAGGATCAATACCTGGTAGTAAAGGTATCAGATAGAGACCTGCAGGATCAATACCTGGTAGTAAAGGTATCAGATAGAGACCTGCAGGATCAATACCTGGTAGTAAAGGTATCAGATAGAGACCTGCAGGATCAATACCTGGTAGTAAAGGTATCAGATAGAGACCTGCAGGATCAATACCTGGTAGTAAAGGTATCAGATAGAGACCTGCAGGATCAATACCTGGTAGTAAAGGTATCAGATAGAGACCTGCAGGATCAATACCTGGTAGTAAAGGTATCAGAGATGACCTGTAGGATCAATACCTGGTAGTAAAGGTATCAGAGATGACCTGTAGGATCAATACCTGGTAGTAAAGGTATCAGAGATGACCTGTAGGATCAATACCTGGTAGTAAAGGTATCAGAGATGACCTGTAGGATCAATACCTGGTAGTAAAGGTATCAGAGATGACCTGCAGGATCAATACCTGGTAGTAAAGGTATCAGAGATGACCTGTAGGATCAATACCTGGTAGTAAAGGTATCAGAGATGACCTGTAGGATCAATACCTGGTAGTAAAGGTATCAGAGATGACCTGTAGGATCAATACCTGGTAGTAAAGGTATCAGAGATGACCTGTAGGATCAATACCTGGTAGTAAAGGTATCAGAGATGACCTGTAGGATCAATACCTGGTAGTAAAGGTATCAGAGATGACCTGTAGGATCAATACCTGGTAGTAAAGGTATCAGAGATGACCTGCAGGATCAATACCTGGTAGTAAAGGTATCAGAGAGACCTGCAGGATCAATACCTGGTAGTAAAGGTATCAGATAGAGACCTGCAGGATCAATACCTGGTAGTAAAGGTATCAGATAGAGACCTGCAGGATCAATACCTGGTAGTAAAGGTATCAGAGAGACCTGTAGGATCAATACCTGGTAGTAAAGGTATCAGAGATGACCTGTAGGATCAATACCTGGTAGTAAAGGTATCAGAGATGACCTGTAGGATCAATACCTGGTAGTAAAGGTATCAGAGATGACCTGTAGGATCAATACCTGGTAGTAAAGGTATCAGAGATGACCTGTAGGATCAATACCTGGTAGTAAAGGTATCAGAGATGACCTGTAGGATCAATACCTGGTAGTAAAGGTATCAGAGATGACCTGTAGGATCAATACCTGGTAGTAAAGGTATCAGAGATGACCTGCAGGATCAATACCTGGTAGTAAAGGTATCAGAGATGACCTGTAGGATCAATACCTGGTAGTAAAGGTATCAGAGATGACCTGTAGGATCAATACCTGGTAGTAAAGGTATCAGAGATGACCTGTAGGATCAATACCTGGTAGTAAAGGTATCAGAGATGACCTGTAGGATCAATACCTGGTAGTAAAGGTATCAGAGATGACCTGTAGGATCAATACCTGGTAGTAAAGGTATCAGAGATGACCTGTAGGATCAATACCTGGTAGTAAAGGTATCAGAGATGACCTGCAGGATCAATACCTGGTAGTAAAGGTATCAGAGATGACCTGTAGGATCAATACCTGGTAGTAAAGGTATCAGAGATGACCTGTAGGATCAATACCTGGTAGTAAAGGTATCAGAGATGACCTGTAGGATCAATACCTGGTAGTAAAGGTATCAGAGATGACCTGTAGGATCAATACCTGGTAGTAAAGGTATCAGAGAGACCTGCAGGATCAATACCTGGTAGTAAAGGTATCAGAGATGACCTGCAGGATCAATACCTGGTAGTAAAGGTATCAGATAGAGACCTGCAGGATCAATACCTGGTAGTAAAGGTATCAGAGATGACCTGCAGGATCAATACCTGGTAGTAAAGGTATCAGATAGAGACCTGCAGGATCAATACCTGGTAGTAAAGGTATCAGAGAGACCTGCAGGATCAATACCTGGTAGTAAAGGTATCAGAGATGACCTGCAGGATCAATACCTGGTAGTAAAGGTATCAGAGATGACCTGTAGGATCAATACCTGGTAGTAAAGGTATCAGAGATGACCTGTAGGATCAATACCTGGTAGTAAAGGTATCAGAGATGACCTGCAGGATCAATACCTGGTAGTAAAGGTATCAGAGATGACCTGTAGGATCAATACCTGGTAGTAAAGGTATCAGAGATGACCTGCAGGATCAATACCTGGTAGTAAAGGTATCAGATAGAGACCTGTAGGATCAATACCTGGTAGTAAAGGTATCAGAGATGACCTGTAGGATCAATACCTGGTAGTAAAGGTATCAGAGATGACCTGTAGGATCAATACCTGGTAGTAAAGGTATCAGAGATGACCTGTAGGATCAATACCTGGTAGTAAAGGTATCAGAGAGACCTGCAGGATCAATACCTGGTAGTAAAGGTATCAGAGATGACCTGTAGGATCAATACCTGGTAGTAAAGGTATCAGAGAGACCTGCAGGATCAATACCTGGTAGTAAAGGTATCAGAGAGACCTGCAGGATCAATACCTGGTAGTAAAGGTATCAGATAGAGACCTGCAGGATCAATACCTGGTAGTAAAGGTATCAGAGAGACCTGCAGGATCAATACCTGGTAGTAAAGGTATCAGATAGAGACCTGCAGGATCAATACCTGGTAGTAAAGGTATCAGAGATGACCTGCAGGATCAATACCTGGTAGTAAAGGTATCAGAGATGACCTGTAGGATCAATACCTGGTAGTAAAGGTATCAGAGATGACCTGTAGGATCAATACCTGGTAGTAAAGGTATCAGAGATGACCTGTAGGATCAATACCTGGTAGTAAAGGTATCAGAGATGACCTGTAGGATCAATACCTGGTAGTAAAGGTATCAGAGATGACCTGTAGGATCAATACCTGGTAGTAAAGGTATCAGAGATGACCTGTAGGATCAATACCTGGTAGTAAAGGTATCAGAGATGACCTGTAGGATCAATACCTGGTAGTAAAGGTATCAGAGATGACCTGTAGGATCAATACCTGGTAGTAAAGGTATCAGAGATGACCTGTAGGATCAATACCTGGTAGTAAAGGTATCAGAGATGACCTGTAGGATCAATACCTGGTAGTAAAGGTATCAGAGATGACCTGTAGGATCAATACCTGGTAGTAAAGGTATCAGAGATGACCTGTAGGATCAATACCTGGTAGTAAAGGTATCAGAGATGACCTGTAGGATCAATACCTGGTAGTAAAGGTATCAGAGAGACCTGCAGGATCAATACCTGGTAGTAAAGGTATCAGATAGAGACCTGCAGGATCAATACCTGGTAGTAAAGGTATCAGATAGAGACCTGCAGGATCAATACCTGGTAGTAAAGGTATCAGAGATGACCTGTAGGATCAATACCTGGTAGTAAAGGTATCAGAGATGACCTGTAGGATCAATACCTGGTAGTAAAGGTATCAGAGATGACCTGTAGGATCAATACCTGGTAGTAAAGGTATCAGAGATGACCTGTAGGATCAATACCTGGTAGTAAAGGTATCAGATAGAGACCTGCAGGATCAATACCTGGTAGTAAAGGTATCAGATAGAGACCTGCAGGATCAATACCTGGTAGTAAAGGTATCAGAGAGACCTGTAGGATCAATACCTGGTAGTAAAGGTATCAGATAGAGACCTGCAGGATCAATACCTGGTAGTAAAGGTATCAGAGATGACCTGTAGGATCAATACCTGGTAGTAAAGGTATCAGAGATGACCTGTAGGATCAATACCTGGTAGTAAAGGTATCAGAGATGACCTGCAGGATCAATACCTGGTAGTAAAGGTATCAGAGATGACCTGTAGGATCAATACCTGGTAGTAAAGGTATCAGATAGAGACCTGCAGGATCAATACCTGGTAGTAAAGGTATCAGATAGAGACCTGCAGGATCAATACCTGGTAGTAAAGGTATCAGATAGAGACCTGTAGGATCAATACCTGGTAGTAAAGGTATCAGAGATGACCTGTAGGATCAATACCTGGTAGTAAAGGTATCAGAGATGACCTGTAGGATCAATACCTGGTAGTAAAGGTATCAGAGATGACCTGTAGGATCAATACCTGGTAGTAAAGGTATCAGAGATGACCTGTAGGATCAATACCTGGTAGTAAAGGTATCAGAGATGACCTGTAGGATCAATACCTGGTAGTAAAGGTATCAGATAGAGACCTGCAGGATCAATACCTGGTAGTAAAGGTATCAGATAGAGACCTGCAGGATCAATACCTGGTAGTAAAGGTATCAGATAGAGACCTGTAGGATCAATACCTGGTAGTAAAGGTATCAGAGATGACCTGTAGGATCAATACCTGGTAGTAAAGGTATCAGAGATGACCTGTAGGATCAATACCTGGTAGTAAAGGTATCAGAGATGACCTGTAGGATCAATACCTGGTAGTAAAGGTATCAGAGATGACCTGTAGGATCAATACCTGGTAGTAAAGGTATCAGAGATGACCTGTAGGATCAATACCTGGTAGTAAAGGTATCAGATAGAGACCTGCAGGATCAATACCTGGTAGTAAAGGTATCAGATAGAGACCTGCAGGATCAATACCTGGTAGTAAAGGTATCAGATAGAGACCTGCAGGATCAATACCTGGTAGTAAAGGTATCAGAGATGACCTGTAGGATCAATACCTGGTAGTAAAGGTATCAGAGATGACCTGTAGGATCAATACCTGGTAGTAAAGGTATCAGAGATGACCTGTAGGATCAATACCTGGTAGTAAAGGTATCAGAGATGACCTGTAGGATCAATACCTGGTAGTAAAGGTATCAGATAGAGACCTGCAGGATCAATACCTGGTAGTAAAGGTATCATAGAGACCTGCAGGATCAATACCTGGTAGTAAAGGTATCAGATAGAGACCTGCAGGATCAATACCTGGTAGTAAAGGTATCAGATATGACCTGTAGGATCAATACCTGGTAGTAAAGGTATCAGATAGAGACCTGCAGGATCAATACCTGGTAGTAAAGGTATCAGAGATGACCTGTAGGATCAATACCTGGTAGTAAAGGTATCAGAGAGACCTGCAGGATCAATACCTGGTAGTAAAGGTATCAGATAGAGACCTGCAGGATCAATACCTGGTAGTAAAGGTATCAGAGATGACCTGCAGGATCAATACCTGGTAGTAAAGGTATCAGAGAGACCTGCAGGATCAATACCTGGTAGTAAAGGTATCAGATAGAGACCTGCAGGATCAATACCTGGTAGTAAAGGTATCAGAGATGACCTGTAGGATCAATACCTGGTAGTAAAGGTATCAGAGATGACCTGTAGGATCAATACCTGGTAGTAAAGGTATCAGAGATGACCTGTAGGATCAATACCTGGTAGTAAAGGTATCAGAGATGACCTGTAGGATCAATACCTGGTAGTAAAGGTATCAGAGATGACCTGCAGGATCAATACCTGGTAGTAAAGGTATCAGAGATGACCTGCAGGATCAATACCTGGTAGTAAAGGTATCAGATAGAGACCTGCAGGATCAATACCTGGTAGTAAAGGTATCAGAGATGACCTGCAGGATCAATACCTGGTAGTAAAGGTATCAGAGATGACCTGTAGGATCAATACCTGGTAGTAAAGGTATCAGAGATGACCTGCAGGATCAATACCTGGTAGTAAAGGTATCAGAGATGACCTGTAGGATCAATACCTGGTAGTAAAGGTATCAGAGAGACCTGTAGGATCAATACCTGGTAGTAAAGGTATCAGAGATGACCTGTAGGATCAATACCTGGTAGTAAAGGTATCAGAGATGACCTGCAGGATCAATACCTGGTAGTAAAGGTATCAGAGATGACCTGTAGGATCAATACCTGGTAGTAAAGGTATCAGAGATGACCTGTAGGATCAATACCTGGTAGTAAAGGTATCAGATAGAGACCTGCAGGATCAATACCTGGTAGTAAAGGTATCAGAGATGACCTGTAGGATCAATACCTGGTAGTAAAGGTATCAGAGATGACCTGTAGGATCAATACCTGGTAGTAAAGGTATCAGAGATGACCTGTAGGATCAATACCTGGTAGTAAAGGTATCAGAGATGACCTGTAGGATCAATACCTGGTAGTAAAGGTATCAGAGATGACCTGTAGGATCAATACCTGGTAGTAAAGGTATCAGAGATGACCTGCAGGATCAATACCTGGTAGTAAAGGTATCAGAGATGACCTGCAGGATCAATACCTGGTAGTAAAGGTATCAGATAGAGACCTGCAGGATCAATACCTGGTAGTAAAGGTATCAGAGATGACCTGTAGGATCAATACCTGGTAGTAAAGGTATCAGAGATGACCTGTAGGATCAATACCTGGTAGTAAAGGTATCAGAGATGACCTGTAGGATCAATACCTGGTAGTAAAGGTATCAGAGATGACCTGCAGGATCAATACCTGGTAGTAAAGGTATCAGAGATGACCTGCAGGATCAATACCTGGTAGTAAAGGTATCAGAGATGACCTGCAGGATCAATACCTGGTAGTAAAGGTATCAGAGATGACCTGCAGGATCAATACCTGGTAGTAAAGGTATCAGATAGAGACCTGCAGGATCAATACCTGGTAGTAAAGGTATCAGATAGAGACCTGCAGGATCAATACCTGGTAGTAAAGGTATCAGATAGAGACCTGCAGGATCAATACCTGGTAGTAAAGGTATCAGAGATGACCTGCAGGATCAATACCTGGTAGTAAAGGTATCAGAGAGACCTGCAGGATCAATACCTGGTAGTAAAGGTATCAGATAGAGACCTGCAGGATCAATACCTGGTAGTAAAGGTATCAGATAGAGACCTGCAGGATCAATACCTGGTAGTAAAGGTATCAGATAGAGACCTGCAGGATCAATACCTGGTAGTAAAGGTATCAGATAGAGACCTGCAGGATCAATACCTGGTAGTAAAGGTATCAGATAGAGACCTGCAGGATCAATACCTGGTAGTAAAGGTATCAGAGATGACCTGCAGGATCAATACCTGGTAGTAAAGGTATCAGAGATGACCTGTAGGATCAATACCTGGTAGTAAAGGTATCAGAGAGACCTGCAGGATCAATACCTGGTAGTAAAGGTATCAGAGATGACCTGCAGGATCAATACCTGGTAGTAAAGGTATCAGAGATGACCTGCAGGATCAATACCTGGTAGTAAAGGTATCAGAGATGACCTGCAGGATCAATACCTGGTAGTAAAGGTATCAGAGATGACCTGTAGGATCAATACCTGGTAGTAAAGGTATCAGATATGACCTGCAGGATCAATACCTGGTAGTAAAGGTATCAGAGATGACCTGCAGGATCAATACCTGGTAGTAAAGGTATCAGAGAGACCTGCAGGATCAATACCTGGTAGTAAAGGTATCAGAGAGACCTGCAGGATCAATACCTGGTAGTAAAGGTATCAGAGATGACCTGCAGGATCAATACCTGGTAGTAAAGGTATCAGAGATGACCTGCAGGATCAATACCTGGTAGTAAAGGTATCAGAGATGACCTGTAGGATCAATACCTGGTAGTAAAGGTATCAGAGATGACCTGTAGGATCAATACCTGGTAGTAAAGGTATCAGAGATGACCTGTAGGATCAATACCTGGTAGTAAAGGTATCAGAGATGACCTGTAGGATCAATACCTGGTAGTAAAGGTATCAGAGATGACCTGCAGGATCAATACCTGGTAGTAAAGGTATCAGAGATGACCTGTAGGATCAATACCTGGTAGTAAAGGTATCAGAGATGACCTGTAGGATCAATACCTGGTAGTAAAGGTATCAGAGATGACCTGTAGGATCAATACCTGGTAGTAAAGGTATCAGATAGAGACCTGTAGGATCAATACCTGGTAGTAAAGGTATCAGAGATGACCTGTAGGATCAATACCTGGTAGTAAAGGTATCAGAGATGACCTGTAGGATCAATACCTGGTAGTAAAGGTATCAGAGATGACCTGTAGGATCAATACCTGGTAGTAAAGGTATCAGAGAGACCTGTAGGATCAATACCTGGTAGTAAGGTATCAGATAGAGACCTGCAGGATCAATACCTGGTAGTAAAGGTATCAGATAGAGACCTGCAGGATCAATACCTGGTAGTAAAGGTATCAGAGATGACCTGCAGGATCAATCCCTGGGCAACAGCTTCCGACTCAGGTACAGCACAGGAAGCTCTTCTCCTGGCTCCCCTTGGGCCAGTACAGCTCCAATTCCTACAGCCGAAGCGTCCACCTGCACGAGAAATCTCTTCTTAAAATCAGGGGTCTGGAGAACAGGGAATGAGCACAGTCGTTTTTTAGTGTATCATGAAGGCTTCCTCACAATCCTCAGTCCACTTCACAGGGTTGCTGGCCCCCTTCGAAGTGAGTTGGTCAGAGGGACAGCGATGGTCAAAAACTGTGGAATGAATCTCCGGTACCACCCTGCCAGACCTAGGAAGGACTTCACCTGTGTCTTGGTTCTGGGTGAGGGCTATCCTGATGGACTCCACTTTCTCCACCTGAGGCCGAACTTCACCCTTACCCAGCTGGTAACCCAGGTACTTGTCTCTGTTTCGCCCACTCACACTTCAGGAGGTTAAGCGTGAGGCCTGCTTCATGGATCTTCCCCAGGACGCTGCTAAGATGCTGTATGTGCTCCTCCCAGGAGTGGCTGTAGATCACCACGTCGTCCAAGTAAGCAGCACAGTAATTGTCACAGTCCTGGAGGACCTTGTCATCAGCCTCTGGAAAGTCGCAGGGGCCCCATGAAGGCCAAACGGCATGACCTTGAACTGGAACAGGCCCATTGGCGTCCGGAATGCAGTGTAGGCCTTGGATTGTTCATCCAGGGGCACCTGCCAGTACCCTTTGCAGAGATCCAATGTGGTGATGTAATGAGCTCTACCTATTCTCTCCAGTAAGTCATCAATGCGGGGCATGGGATAGGCATCAAACTGGGAGATGGCATTCACCTTACGGAAGTCCATGCAGACGCGCAAAGAGCCATCCTTCGTTGGGACAATGACAATAGGGCTGCTCCATTCACTTGAAGATGGCTCGACACAATCCATCTCGATCATGGTGTGGACCTCTTCCTTGAGGGCTACCACCAGCCTCTCAGGCACACGGTAAGGATGCTGGCGGACAGGGTTCTGGCCGGTTTCAAAACGAATGACGTGTTCCAGGACTTTGGTTCTCCTGTCTCTGACGAAGAGGGCCGGATACTTGCCAAACAGCTGCTTCAGCTCATCTTGCTTGTCTTCTTCCAGGTGAGCCAGTATGGACTTCTGCTCGTTCTTTCCATGCCTCTGTGACCCCATCGACTCATCCTCTTCTACTCTCGGACCAGAAAGACTTTCCTTTGGAGAGGTTCCTCTTTCTCCTCCCGGCCTTGAGAAGGTTCACATGTAGGTTTGCTTCTTCTTACCCTTGTCCGGGTTGCAGCACCTCGTAGGTCACTGGGCCCATCTCCTCCCGATTAGCGTACGGTCCTTGCCATTGCGCAAGGAGCTTGCTGGTAGATGAGGGAAGGAGGAGCAGGACTTTTCTGTCCTGGCTCAAACTCTCTGTGGCGAGCGTGCTGGTCATAGCCTCTCTTCTGGGCCTTCTGGGCTTGCTGAAGGTTTGCTCTAGCTTCCTCTCGGGTACCGTTCCAACCTGTCTCGCATCTGGAGGACATACTGGACAATCCCCTGTCCTGAGGTAGCTACTGGGGAACCTTCCCAGCACTTCTTCAGCAGGTCCAGTGGTCCTTGCACTGGCCATCCATAGAGGAGTTCGAATGGCGAGAAACCTGTTGATGCCTGAGGCACCTCCCTGTAAGCAAAAGCAGAAAGGGTAACCACTTATCCCAGTCTTTACCAGTGTCAGCCACAAACTTCCTCAGCATGTTCTTGAGCGTTTTGATTGAATCTCTCTACGAGCCCATCCGTTTGGGGATGGTAGGGAGTAGTCCTCAAGCCTTTAATGCCCAGCTGTCGGTGGAGTTGAACCATCAGTCGCGAGGTGAAGTTTGTCCCTTGGTCCGTCAGGATTTCATCTGGGATTCCTATACGAGAGAAGAGCTGAACAAGAGCACTGATTATCTTTGGAGTGGTTATGGAACGGAGTGGGAAGGCTTCGGGAACCGGGTGGCATAGTCAACAGATCACCAATATACTTGTAACCTGCACTACTCTTCTCCAAGGGTCCAACAATGTCCATTGCAATTCTCTTGAATGGGGTAGAGATAACTGGCAGTGAACATAGAGGAGCCCGTTCAGACCTACGGACAGCACTGGTTTTCTGGCACGTGGGGCATGATTTGCAGTATTTTTGTACATCAGTATACATGGAGGGCCAAAAGAAACGGAGCCTAGCCTAAGATAGGTCTTATGTTGCCCTAGATGGCCTGCCCATGGAACTGTATTGTGCAAGGTTGAGAACAAGTGGTCTACAGGTAGATGGCACCACCAACTTCCTGCTATCTGCCTCTGACCCAAGGTAGAGTATGTGGTTGTCTACTGTGTAAATCCCCCCACATGAAGATTGACTGTCCCCAGCTAAGGCCTTGTCAAACAAACATTTCAAGGTTGCATCAGACTTCTGCAGTGTAGCAAAATTTTGTGGAACATCCCATTGCACCTCTAACCCAGACACATCAGCAACAGGTACAGGGTTCCCACATACTTCTCAAGACGCCGCTGGCGGCGTGACTTTCTGGGCCCTTTGGTTCCCCCCTCGCACAGACTATCACACAAGTCAGGCAGAGGTTGTAAACCAGCTTTGGCCTGGGCACGAGTGACAACTGAACATGCCATCTGAACATCAGACTGGCAAACTGACTGCTCATATAGCTGACCCCCCACACTTCCCAACAGATCAGAGAGTACAGGCACATCCCTCCCCAAAATCATCTCAAAAGGTAGCTTCTCCATTACCCCAACTTTGAGGAGGTATTTCTGACCCTGAATCTCAACTGTGAGCTCAGCTGTGGGCTGCTGTGACTGGTCACCATGGACACATTGGATCAGTGTCTGATGACCATAATCAATGTCATTAACAGGTACATTACCTTTTCTGATCAATGACAGGGAACTGCCGGTGTCAATCATTGCAGTAAGACTTTTACCATTCACTTTTACCGGTACCAAGCATGACCCTTCCCGAGTCTGTCTATTCTGAACACCATCCCCCTCTCTGGGTACATAACAGTAACCTGAGAGCTTGGATTTACGTAGCGGACACATTGAAGCTTTGTGCCCCTGCTGCCGGCAGTAAAAACAGGTCAGACCCCTCCCATCAGAGCGAACTGCATGATCCCTTACCTCCCTCCCAGACACATAACCCCCAGAGTTACCTCCACCATCTCTGGCGTTTCTGATGTCCCTTGTGTCTCTGAGACTCCTTGGAGCGGGTGCTGCAGGTTGTGGTGGGCCCCCTTTACGTGCATTAAGATACTGCAGTGCAAAGCTTGGCCGCCATAAGCCCGTCCTTGGGCTCGTGCTCTCGGACCCAGGTTCGAATGTCGTGTGGTAGAAACTGTAGAAGTTGCTCGAGGATGATGACCTCCCCGATTTCGTCCTGTGTCTTCTCCCCCGGTCGAACCCATCGTCGGTAGAGACCCTTGAGGCGGTGGTACGTCTCTGTCGGCGACTCACCCGTGGCGTTGATGCAGCTCTGAAAGCGTTGACGGTAGGTTTCCGGTGAGATGTCAAACTTCAACCAGCAGCGCTTCCTTCAAGCCCCTTGTAGACATTGGCCAGCCCTCATCCATTGCTGTGTAAGCCTCTAAGGCCTTGCCCGTGAGCAACGGGACAAGTCTGCAGGCCCACTCTACCTCAGGCCACTGCCACGTCTTAGCCATGCGCTCAAACCTCAGCAGGTAGTTTTCAATGTCCTCCCCCTGCTGGTATGAGGGCATCTTTGGCTCCTTCCTCAGGAATGCTGGAAGATGGACGTTAACACTGCTGGACTGGTCTCCTGGTGCTGGCCTCATTACTGCTTGGGGTGCCTGCTGTGGAGTTGAAGTCCCTGCTGCATCGAGCCTTTGTCGTCCTGGTGTTGGAAGCCCAATCTTGGGCTCTCACTGACAAGTTCCGCCTGGTGGGGAGCTGTGAGGGATAGATTGGTGTAGGCCACGTAACTCCTGCTTGAGGTCTTCGTCCCTCCTCTCAAGGCAGGTGAAAAGTTGCTGAAAAAGGGTTACCATGGTTGGGTGTGGTTCTGGTCCCCCAAACTGCTCCTTCAGTCAGCAGCTCACCAGTTCTGGTTGTCTTTGGCCCCGTGGTCGGGCTCCTAGTTTCTCATACTTGACCTCTTCTTTCACCAGACGATTCCATGGTATTCCAACCCCGGTTCAACTTCAGGTACCTTTTCTGACAGTTGATGCTGTTGCTGAGAACGCAATCCTGTACGCATTCCTTTACCTCTCTTGTTGGAATTCACTGATTGCGGTACGCCATCCCACCACTGCCACCATAGTGGATTTCTAACGGATTTCTACGTCACATACTGTCTCTATTATATATGACAGACCAGCTAGATCTACTGTCTCTATTATTGTATGACAGACCAGCTAGATCTACTGTCTCGATTATGTTATGACAGACCAGCTATATCTACTGTCTCTATTATAATATGACAGACCAGCTAGATCTACTGTCTCTATTATATTATGACAAACCAGCTAGATCTACTGTCTCTATTATATTATGACAGACCAGCTAGATCTACTGTCTCTATTATATTATGACAGACCAGCTAGATCTACTGTCTCTATTATATTATGACAGACCAGCTAGATCTACTGTCTCTATTATATTTGACAGACCAGCTAGATCTACTGTCTCTATTATATTATGACAGACCAGCTAGATCTACTGTCTCTATTATATTATGACAGACCAGCTAGATCTACTGTCTCTATTATATTATGACAGACCAGCTAGATCTACAGCTAGATCTACTGTCTCTATTATAATATGACAGACCAGCTAGATCTACTGTCTCTATTATATTATGACAGACCAGCTAGATCTACTGTCTCTATTATATTATGACAGACCAGCTAGATCTACTGTCTCTATTATTGTATGACAGACCAGCTAGATCTACTGTCTCTATTATATTATGACAGACCAGCTAGATCTACTGTCTCTATTATATTATGACAGACCAGCTAGATCTACTGTCTCTATTATATTATGACAGACCAGCTAGATCTACTGTCTATTATATTATGACAGACCAGCTAGATCTACAGCTAGATCTACTGTCTCTATTATATTATGACATACCAGCTAGATCTACTGTCTCTATTATATTATGACAGACCAGCTAGATCTACTGTCTCTATTATATTATGACAGACCAGCTAGATCTACTGTCTCTATTATATTATGACAGACCAGCTAGATCTACTGTCTCTATTATATTATGACAGACCAGCTAGATCTACTGTCTCTATTATAATATGACAGACCAGCTAGATCTACTGTCTCTATTATATTATGACAGACCAGCTAGATCTACTGTCTCTATTATTATTATTATGACAGACCAGCTAGATCTACTGTCTCTATTATATTATGACAGACCAGCTAGATCTACTGTCTCTATTATATTATGACAGACCAGCTAGATCTACTGTCTCTATTATTATATTATGACAGACCAGCTAGATCTACTGTCTCTATTATATTATGACAGACCAGCTAGATCTACTGTCTCTATTATATTATGACAGACCAGCTAGATCTACTGTCTCTATTATATTATGACAGACCAGCTAGATCTACTGTCTCTATTATATTATGACAGACCAGCTAGATCTACTGTCTATTATATTATGACAGACCAGCTAGATCTACTGTCTCTATTATATTATGACAGACCAGCTAGATCTACTGTCTCTATTATATTATGACAGACCAGCTAGATCTACTGTCTCTATTATATATGACAGACCAGCTAGATCTACTGTCTCTATTATATTATGACAGACCAGCTAGATCTACTGTCTCTATTATATTATGACAGACCAGCTAGATCTACTGTCTCTATTATATTATGACAGACCAGCTAGATACTGTCTCTATGTCTCTATTATATTATGACAGACCAGCTAGATCTACTGTCTCTATTATAATATGACAGACCAGCTAGATCTACTGTCTCTATTATATTATGACAGACCAGCTAGATCTACTGTCTCTATCTATTATATTATGACAGACCAGCTAGATCTACTGTCTCTATTATATTATGACAGACCAGCTAGATCTACTGTCTCTATTATATTATGACAGACCAGCTAGATCTACTGTCTCTATTATATTATGACAGACCAGCTAGATCTACTGTCTCTATTATATTATGACAGACCAGCTAGATCTACTGTCTATTATATTATGACAGACCAGCTAGATCTACTGTCTCTATTATATTATGACAGACCAGCTAGATCTACTGTCTCTATTATATTATGACAGACCAGCTAGATCTACTGTCTCTATTATATTATGACAGACCAGCTAGATCTACTGTCTCTATTATATTATGACAGACCAGCTAGATCTACTGTCTCTATTATATTATGACAGACCAGCTAGATCTACAGCTAGATCTACTGTCTCTATTATATTATGACATACCAGCTAGATCTACTGTCTCTATTATATTATGACAGACCAGCTAGATCTACTGTCTCTATTATATTATGACAGACCAGCTAGATCTACTGTCTCTATTATATTATGACAGACCAGCTAGATCTACTGTCTCTATTATATTATGACAGACCAGCTAGATCTACTGTCTCTATTATATTATGACAGACCAGCTAGATCTACTGTCTCTATTATATTATGACAGACCAGCTAGATCTACTGTCTCTATTATATTATGACAGACCAGCTAGATCTACTGTCTCTATTATATTATGACAGACCAGCTAGATCTACTGTCTCTATTATATTATGACAGACCAGCTAGATCTACTGTCTCTATTATATTATGACAGACCAGCTAGATCTACTGTCTCTATTATATTATGACAGACCAGCTAGATCTACTGTCTCTATTATTGTATGACAGACCAGCTAGATCTACTGTCTCTATTATTGTATGACAGACCAGCTAGATCTACTGTCTCTATTATATTATGACAGACCAGCTAGATCTACTGTCTCTATTATATTATGACAGACCAGCTAGATCTACTGTCTCTATTATATTATGACAGACCAGCTAGATCTACTGTCTCTATTATATTATGACAGACCAGCTAGATCTACTGTCTCTATTATATTATGACAGACCAGCTAGATCTACTGTCTCTATTATATTATGACAGACCAGCTAGATCTACTGTCTCTATTATATTATGACAGACCAGCTAGACCAGCTAGATCTACTGTCTCTATTATATTATGACAGACCAGCTAGATCTACTGTCTCTATTATATTATGACAGACCAGCTAGATCTACTGTCTCTATTATATTATGACAGACCAGCTAGATCTACTGTCTCTATTATATTATGACAGACCAGCTAGATCTACTGTCTCTATTATATTATGACAGACCAGCTAGATCTACTGTCTCTATTATATTATGACAGACCAGCTAGATCTACTGTCTCTATTATATTATGACAGACCAGCTAGATACTGTCTCTGTCTCTATTATATTATGACAGACCAGCTAGATCTACTGTCTCTATTATATTATGACAGACCAGCTAGATCTACTGTCTCTATTATATTATGACAGACCAGCTAGATCTACTGTCTATCTCTATTATATTATGACAGACCAGCTAGATCTACTGTCTCTATTATATTATGACAGACCAGCTAGATCTACTGTCTCTATTATATTATGACAGACCAGCTAGATCTACTGTCTCTATTATATTATGACAGACCAGCTAGATCTACTGTCTCTATTATTATTATGACAGACCAGCTAGATCTACTGTCTCTATTATATTATGACAGACCAGCTAGATCTACTGTCTCTATTATATTATGACAGACCAGCTAGATCTACTGTCTCTATTATATTATGACAGACCAGCTAGATCTACTGTCTCTATTATATTATGACAGACCAGCTAGATCTACTGTCTCTATTATATTATGACAGACCAGCTAGATCTACTGTCTCTATTATATTATGACAGACCAGCTAGATCTACTGTCTCTATTATATTATGACAGACCAGCTAGATCTACTGTCTCTATTATATTATGACAGACCAGCTAGATCTACAGCTAGATCTACTGTCTCTATTATATTATGACATACCAGCTAGATCTACTGTCTCTATTATATTATGACAGACCAGCTAGATCTACTGTCTCTATTATATTATGACAGACCAGCTAGATCTACTGTCTCTATTATATTATGACAGACCAGCTAGATCTACTGTCTCTATTATATTATGACAGACCAGCTAGATCTACTGTCTCTATTATATTATGACAGACCAGCTAGATCTACTGTCTCTATTATATTATGACAGACCAGCTAGATCTACTGTCTATTATATTATGACAGACCAGCTAGATCTACTGTCTCTATTATATTATGACAGACCAGCTAGATCTACTGTCTCTATTATATTATGACAGACCAGCTAGATCTACTGTCTCTATTATATTATGACAGACCAGCTAGATCTACTGTCTCTATTATATTATGACAGACCAGCTAGATCTACTGTCTCTATTATATTATGACAGACCAGCTAGATCTACTGTCTCTATTATATTATGACAGACCAGCTAGATCTACTGTCTCTATTATATTATGACAGACCAGCTAGATCTACTGTCTCTATTATATTATGACAGACCAGCTAGATCTACTGTCTCTATTATATTATGACAGACCAGCTAGATCTACTGTCTCTATTATATTATGACAGACCAGCTAGATCTACTGTCTCTATTATATTATGACAGACCAGCTAGATCTACTGTCTCTATTATATTATGACAGACCAGCTAGATCTACTGTCTCTATTATATTATGACAGACCAGCTAGATCTACTGTCTCTATTATATTATGACAGACCAGCTAGATCTACTGTCTCTATTATATTATGACAGACCAGCTAGATCTACTGTCTCTATTATATTATGACAGACCAGCTAGATCTACTGTCTCTATTATATTATGACAGACCAGCTAGATCTACTGTCTCTATTATATTATGACAGACCAGCTAGATCTACTGTCTCTATTATATTATGACAGACCAGCTAGATCTACTGTCTCTATTATATTATGACAGACCAGCTAGATCTACTGTCTCTATTATATTATGACAGACCAGCTAGATCTACTGTCTCTATTATATTATGACAGACCAGCTAGATCTACTGTCTCTATTATATTATGACAGACCAGCTAGATCTACTGTCTCTATTATTATGACAGACCAGCTAGATCTACTGTCTCTATTATATTATGACAGACCAGCTAGATCTACTGTCTCTATTATATTATGACAGACCAGCTAGATCTACTGTCTCTATTATATTATGACAGACCAGCTAGATCTACTGTCTCTATTATATTATGACAGACCAGCTAGATCTACTGTCTCTATTATATTATGACAGACCAGCTAGATCTACTGTCTCTATTATATTATGACAGACCAGCTAGATCTACTGTCTCTATTATATTATGACAGACCAGCTAGATCTACTGTCTCTATTATATTATGACAGACCAGCTAGATCTACTGTCTCTATTATATTATGACAGACCAGCTAGATCTACTGTCTCTATTATATTATGACAGACCAGCTAGATCTACTGTCTCTATTATATTATGACAGACCAGCTAGATCTACAGCTAGATCTACTGTCTCTATTATATTATGACATACCAGCTAGATCTACTGTCTCTATTATATTATGACAGACCAGCTAGATCTACTGTCTCTATTATATTATGACAGACCAGCTAGATCTACTGTCTCTATTATATTATGACAGACCAGCTAGATCTACTGTCTATTATATTATGACAGACCAGCTAGATCTACTGTCTCTATTATATTATGACAGACCAGCTAGATCTACTGTCTCTATTATATTATGACAGACCAGCTAGATCTACTGTCTCTATTATATTATGACAGACCAGCTAGATCTACTGTCTCTATTATTGTATGACAGACCAGCTAGATCTACTGTCTCTATTATATTATGACAGAC
Organism: Oncorhynchus kisutch; assembly: GCF_002021735.2. Lineage (NCBI taxonomy): Eukaryota > Metazoa > Chordata > Actinopteri > Salmoniformes > Salmonidae > Oncorhynchus > Oncorhynchus kisutch. The sequence continues at coordinate 41,544 of NW_022262467.1, forward strand.
CAGCTAGATCTACTGTCTCTATTATATTATGACAGACCAGCTAGATCTACTGTCTCTATTATATTATGACAGACCAGCTAGATCTACTGTCTCTATTATATTATGACAGACCAGCTAGATCTACTGTCTCTATTATATTATGACAGACCAGCTAGATCTACTGTCTCTATTATATTATGACAGACCAGCTAGATCTACTGTCTCTATTATATTATGACAGACCAGCTAGATCTACTGTCTCTATTATATTATGACAGACCAGCTAGATCTACTGATCTACTGTCTCTATTATATTATGACAGACCAGCTAGATCTACTGTCTCTATTATATTATGACAGACCAGCTAGATCTACTGTCTCTATTATATTATGACAGACCAGCTAGATCTACTGTCTCTATTATATTATGACAGACCAGCTAGATCTACTGTCTCTATTATATTATGACAGACCAGCTAGATCTACTGTCTCTATTATATTATGACAGACCAGCTAGATCTACTGTCTCTATTATATTATGACAGACCAGCTAGATCTACTGTCTCTATTATATTATGACAGACCAGCTAGATCTACTGTCTCTATTATATTATGACAGACCAGCTAGATCTACTGTCTCTATTATATTATGACAGACCAGCTAGATCTACTGTCTCTATCTATATATTATGACAGACCAGCTAGATCTACTGTCTCTATTATATTATGACAGACCAGCTAGATCTACTGTCTCTATTATATTATGACAGACCAGCTAGATCTACTGTCTCTATTATATTATGACAGACCAGCTAGATCTACTGTCTCTATTATATTATGACAGACCAGCTAGATCTACTGTCTCTATTATATTATGACAGACCAGCTAGATCTACTGTCTCTATTATATTATGACAGACCAGCTAGATCTACTGTCTCTATTATATTATGACAGACCAGCTAGATCTACTGTCTCTATTATATTATGACAGACCAGCTAGATCTACTGTCTCTATTATATTATGACAGACCAGCTAGATCTACTGTCTCTATTATATTATGACAGACCAGCTAGATCTACTGTCTCTATTATATTATGACAGACCAGCTAGATCTACTGTCTCTATTATATTATGACAGACCAGCTAGACTACAGCTAGATCTACTGTCTCTATTATATTATGACAGACCAGCTAGATCTACTGTCTCTATTATATTATGACAGACCAGCTAGATCTACTGTCTCTATTATATTATGACAGACCAGCTAGATCTACTGTCTCTATTATATTATGACAGACCAGCTAGATCTACTGTCTCTATTATATTATGACAGACCAGCTAGATCTACTGTCTCTATTATATTATGACAGACCAGCTAGATCTACTGTCTCTATTATATTATGACAGACCAGCTAGATCTACTGTCTCTATTATATTATGACAGACCAGCTAGATCTACTGTCTCTATTATATTATGACAGACCAGCTAGATCTACTGTCTCTATTATATTATGACAGACCAGCTAGATCTACTGTCTCTATTATATTATGACAGACCAGCTAGATCTACTGTCTCTATTATATTATGACAGACCAGCTAGATCTACTGTCTCTATTATATTATGACAGACCAGCTAGATCTACTGTCTCTATTATATTATGACAGACCAGCTAGATCTACTGTCTCTATTATATTATGACAGACCAGCTAGATCTACTGTCTCTATTATATTATGACAGACCAGCTAGATCTACTGTCTCTATTATATTATGACAGACCAGCTAGATCTACTGTCTCTATTATATTATGACAGACCAGCTAGATCTACTGTCTCTATTATATTATGACAGACCAGCTAGATCTACTGTCTCTATTATATTATGACAGACCAGCTAGATCTACTGTCTCTATTATATTATGACAGACCAGCTAGATCTACTGTCTCTATTATATTATGACAGACCAGCTAGATCTACTGTCTCTATTATATTATGACAGACCAGCTAGATCTACTGTCTCTATTATATTATGACAGACCAGCTAGATCTACTGTCTCTATTATATTATGACAGACCAGCTAGATCTACTGTCTCTATTATATTATGACAGACCAGCTAGATCTACTGTCTCTATTATATTATGACAGACCAGCTAGATCTACTGTCTCTATTATATTATGACAGACCAGCTAGATCTACTGTCTCTATTATATTATGACAGACCAGCTAGATCTACTGTCTCTATTATATTATGACAGACCAGCTAGATCTACTGTCTCTATTATATTATGACAGACCAGCTAGATCTACTGTCTCTATTATATTATGACAGACCAGCTAGATCTACTGTCTCTATTATATTATGACAGACCAGCTAGATCTACTGTCTCTATTATATTATGACAGACCAGCTAGATCTACTGTCTCTATTATATTATGACAGACCAGCTAGATCTACTGTCTCTATTATATTATGACAGACCAGCTAGATCTACTGTCTCTATTATATTATGACAGACCAGCTAGATCTACTGTCTCTATTATATTATGACAGACCAGCTAGATCTACTGTCTCTATTATATTATGACAGACCAGCTAGATCTACTGTCTCTATTATATTATGACAGACCAGCTAGATCTACTGTCTCTATTATATTATGACAGACCAGCTAGATCTACTGTCTCTATTATATTATGACAGACCAGCTAGATCTACTGTCTCTATTATATTATGACAGACCAGCTAGATCTACTGTCTCTATTATATTATGACAGACCAGCTAGATCTACTGTCTCTATTATATTATGACAGACCAGCTAGATCTACTGTCTCTATTATATTATGACAGACCAGCTAGATCTACTGTCTCTATTATATTATGACAGACCAGCTAGATCTACTGTCTCTATTATATTATGACAGACCAGCTAGATCTACTGTCTCTATTATATTATGACAGACCAGCTAGATCTACTGTCTCTATTATATTATGACAGACCAGCTAGATCTACTGTCTCTATTATATTATGACAGACCAGCTAGATCTACTGTCTCTATTATATTATGACAGACCAGCTAGATCTACTGTCTCTATTATATTATGACAGACCAGCTAGATCTACTGTCTCTATTATATTATGACAGACCAGCTAGATCTACTGTCTCTATTATATTATGACAGACCAGCTAGATCTACTGTCTCTATTATATTATGACAGACCAGCTAGATCTACTGTCTCTATTATATTATGACAGACCAGCTAGATCTACTGTCTCTATTATATTATGACAGACCAGCTAGATCTACTGTCTCTATTATATTATGACAGACCAGCTAGATCTACTGTCTCTATTATATTATGACAGACCAGCTAGATCTACTGTCTCTATTATATTATGACAGACCAGCTAGATCTACTGTCTCTATTATATTATGACAGACCAGCTAGATCTACTGTCTCTATTATATTATGACAGACCAGCTAGATCTACTGTCTCTATTATATTATGACAGACCAGCTAGATCTACTGTCTCTATTATATTATGACAGACCAGCTAGATCTACTGTCTCTATTATATTATGACAGACCAGCTAGATCTACTGTCTCTATTATATTATGACAGACCAGCTAGATCTACTGTCTCTATTATATTATGACAGACCAGCTAGATCTACTGTCTCTATTATATTATGACAGACCAGCTAGATCTACTGTCTCTATTATATTATGACAGACCAGCTAGATCTACTGTCTCTATTATATTATGACAGACCAGCTAGATCTACTGTCTCTATTATATTATGACAGACCAGCTAGATCTACTGTCTCTATTATATTATGACAGACCAGCTAGATCTACTGTCTCTATTATATTATGACAGACCAGCTAGATCTACTGTCTCTATTATATTATGACAGACCAGCTAGATCTACTGTCTCTATTATATTATGACAGACCAGCTAGATCTACTGTCTCTATTATATTATGACAGACCAGCTAGATCTACTGTCTCTATTATATTATGACAGACCAGCTAGATCTACTGTCTCTATTATATTATGACAGACCAGCTAGATCTACTGTCTCTATTATATTATGACAGACCAGCTAGATCTACTGTCTCTATTATATTATGACAGACCAGCTAGATCTACTGTCTCTATTATATTATGACAGACCAGCTAGATCTACTGTCTCTATTATATTATGACAGACCAGCTAGATCTACTGTCTCTATTATATTATGACAGACCAGCTAGATCTACTGTCTCTATTATATTATGACAGACCAGCTAGATCTACTGTCTCTATTATATTATGACAGACCAGCTAGATCTACTGTCTCTATTATATTATGACAGACCAGCTAGATCTACTGTCTCTATTATATTATGACAGACCAGCTAGATCTACTGTCTCTATTATATTATGACAGACCAGCTAGATCTACTGTCTCTATTATATTATGACAGACCAGCTAGATCTACTGTCTCTATTATATTATGACAGACCAGCTAGATCTACTGTCTCTATTATATTATGACAGACCAGCTAGATCTACTGTCTCTATTATATTATGACAGACCAGCTAGATCTACTGTCTCTATTATATTATGACAGACCAGCTAGATCTACTGTCTCTATTATATTATGACAGACCAGCTAGATCTACTGTCTCTATTATATTATGACAGACCAGCTAGATCTACTGTCTCTATTATATTATGACAGACCAGCTAGATCTACTGTCTCTATTATATTATGACAGACCAGCTAGATCTACTGTCTCTATTATATTATGACAGACCAGCTAGATCTACTGTCTCTATTATATTATGACAGACCAGCTAGATCTACTGTCTCTATTATATTATGACAGACCAGCTAGATCTACTGTCTCTATTATATTATGACAGACCAGCTAGATCTACTGTCTCTATTATATTATGACAGACCAGCTAGATCTACTGTCTCTATTATATTATGACAGACCAGCTAGATCTACTGTCTCTATTATATTATGACAGACCAGCTAGATCTACTGTCTCTATTATATTATGACAGACCAGCTAGATCTACTGTCTCTATTATATTATGACAGACCAGCTAGATCTACTGTCTCTATTATATTATGACAGACCAGCTAGATCTACTGTCTCTATTATATTATGACAGACCAGCTAGATCTACTGTCTCTATTATTGTATGACAGACCAGCTAGATCTACTGTCTCGATTATATTATGACAGACCAGCTAGATCTACTGTCTCTATTATATTATGACAGACCAGCTAGATCTACTGTCTCTATTATATTATGACAGACCAGCTAGATCTACTGTCTCTATTATATTATGACAGACCAGCTAGATCTACTGTCTCTATTATATTATGACAGACCAGCTAGATCTACTGTCTCTATTATATTATGACAGACCAGCTAGATCTACTGTCTCTATTATATTATGACAGACCAGCTAGATCTACTGTCTCTATTATATTATGACAGACCAGCTAGATCTACTGTCTCTATTATATTATGACAGACCAGCTAGATCTACTGTCTCTATTATATTATGACAGACCAGCTAGATCTACTGTCTCTATTATATTATGACAGACCAGCTAGATCTACTGTCTCTATTATATTATGACAGACCAGCTAGATCTACTGTCTCTATTATATTATGACAGACCAGCTAGATCTACTGTCTCTATTATATTATGACAGACCAGCTAGATCTACTGTCTCTATTATATTATGACAGACCAGCTAGATCTACTGTCTCTATTATATTATGACAGACCAGCTAGATCTACTGTCTCTATTATATTATGACAGACCAGCTAGATCTACTGTCTCTATTATATTATGACAGACCAGCTAGATCTACTGTCTCTATTATATTATGACAGACCAGCTAGATCTACTGTCTCTATTATTATGACAGACCAGCTAGATCTACTGTCTCTATTATATTATGACAGACCAGCTAGATCTACTGTCTCTATTATATTATGACAGACCAGCTAGATCTACTGTCTCTATTATATTATGACAGACCAGCTAGATCTACTGTCTCTATTATATTATGACAGACCAGCTAGATCTACTGTCTCTATTATATTATGACAGACCAGCTAGATCTACTGTCTCTATTATAATATGACAGACCAGCTAGATCTACTGTCTCTATTATATTATGACAGACCAGCTAGATCTACTGTCTCTGTCTCTATTATATTATGACAGACCAGCTAGATCTACTGTCTCTATTATATTATGACAGACCAGCTAGATCTACTGTCTCTATTATTATGACAGACCAGCTAGATCTACTGTCTCTATTATATTATGACAGACCAGCTAGATCTACTGTCTCTATTATATTATGACAGACCAGCTAGATCTACTGTCTCTATTATATTATGACAGACCAGCTAGATCTACTGTCTCTATTATATTATGACAGACCAGCTAGATCTACTGTCTCTATTATATTATGACAGACCAGCTAGATCTACTGTCTCTATTATATTATGACAGACCAGCTAGATCTACTGTCTCTATTATATTATGACAGACCAGCTAGATCTACTGTCTCTATTATATTATGACAGACCAGCTAGATCTACTGTCTCTATTATTATTATGACAGACCAGCTAGATCTACTGTCTCTATTATATTATGACAGACCAGCTAGATCTACTGTCTATTATATTATGACAGACCAGCTAGATCTACTGTCTCTATTATATTATGACAGACCAGCTAGATCTACTGTCTCTATTATATTATGACAGACCAGCTAGATCTACTGTCTCTATTATATTATGACAGACCAGCTAGATCTACTGTCTCTATTATATTATGACAGACCAGCTAGATCTACTGTCTCTATTATATTATGACAGACCAGCTAGATCTACTGTCTCTATTATATTATGACAGACCAGCTATATCTACTGTCTCTATTATAATATGACAGACCAGCTAGATCTAATGTCTCTATTATTGTATGACAGACCAGCTAGATCTACTGTCTCTATTATATTATGACAGACCAGCTAGATCTTTTTTATTTATTTATTTTATGTACCTTTATTTAACCCAGGTAGGCAAGTTTGAGAACAAGTTCTCATTTACAATTGCGACCTGGCCAAGATTAAACGCAAAGCAGTTCGACAGATAATAACGACACAGAGTTACACATGGAGTAAAAACAAACATACAGTCAATAATGCAGTATAAACAAGTCTATATACAATGTGAGCAAATGAGGTGAGAAGGGAGGGTAAAGGCAAAAAAGGCCATGATGGCAAAGTAAATTACAATATAGCAAGGTAAAATACTGGAATGGTAGTTTTGCAATGGAAGAATGTGCCAGTAGAATAAAAATAATGGGGTGCAAAGGAGCAAAATAAATAAATAAATAAAATTAAATACAGTTGGGAAAGAGGTAGTTGTTTGGGCTAAATTATAGGTGGGCTATGTACAGGTGCAGTAATCTGTGAGCTGCTCTGACAGTTGGTGCTTAAAGCTAGTGAGGGAGATAAGTGTTTCCAGTTTCAGAGATTTTTGTAGTTCGTTCCAGTCATTGGCAGCAGAGAACTGGAAGGAGAGGCGGCCAAAGAAAGAATTGGTTTTGGGGGTGACTAGAGAGATATACCTGCTGGAGCGTGTGCTACAGGTGGGAGATGCTATGGTGACCAGCGAGCTGAGATAAGGGGGGACTTTACCTAGCAGGGTCTTGTAGATGACATGGAGCCAGTGGGTTTGGCGACGATATGAAGCGAGGGCCAGCCAACGAGAGCGTACAGGTCCAAATGGTGGGTAGTATATGGGGCTTTGGTGATAAAACGGATTGCACCTGTGATAGACTGCATCCAATTGTTGAGTAGGGTATTGAGGCTATTTTTGTAAATGACATCGCCAAAGTCGAGGATTGGTAGGATTGTCAGTTTACAAGGGTATGTTTGGCAGCATGAGTGAAGGATGCTTTGTTGGAAATAGCGAAGTCCAATTCCTGATGTAACTTTGGATCTGGAAGATGTTTGATATGGGCTCTGGAATGAGAGTTTCAGCAGTTCTAACCAAGACACCTAAGTATTTTGCTAGTTGTCCACGTATCTCTAAGTCAGAGCCGTCTCAGAGTAGTGAGTTGAACAGGGCCGGGATAGGTGCAGGTAAGCGGATCGGTTGAAGAGCATGCATTTAGGTTTACTTGTATTTTAAGAGCAATTGGAGCCACGGAAAGAGAGAGTTGTATGGCAATGAAGCTTGCCTGGAGGGTTGTTACACATCGAACAGTGTTTCCAAGAAGGGCCGGAAGTATACAGAAATGGTGTCTGTCTGCGTAGAGGTGGAATCAGGGAGCTCAAACCATCAGCAAGAGCCGACCTCATCTTGATGTAATACAGAGAAGAGAGTCGGTGTCCAAGAATTGAACCCTGTGGCACCCCCATAGATGACTGCCAGAGGTCCGACAGCAGACCCTCCGACTTGACACACTAACTCTATCAGAGAAGTAGTTGGTGAACCAGCGAGGCAATCATTTTGAAGACCAGCTAGATCTACTGGTCTATGACAGACCAGCTAGATCTACTGTCTCTATTATATTATGACAGACCAGCTAGATCTACTGTCTCTATTATATTATGACAGACCAGCTAGATCTACTGTCTCTATTATATTATGACAGACCAGCTAGATCTACTGTCTCTATTATAATATGACAGACCAGCTAGATCTACTGTCTCTATTATATTATGACAGACCAGCTAGATCTACTGTCTCTATTATATTATGACAGACCAGCTAGATCTACTGTCTCTATTATATTATGACAGACCAGCTAGATCTACTGTCTATTATATTATGACAGACCAGCTAGATCTACTGTCTCTATTATATTATGACAGACCAGCTAGATCTACTGTCTCTATTATATTATGACAGACCAGCTAGATCTACTGTCTCTATTATATTATGACAGACCAGCTAGATCTACTGTCTCTATTATATTATGACAGACCAGCTAGATCTACTGTCTCTATTATATTATGACAGACCAGCTAGATCTACTGTCTCTATTATATTATGACAGACCAGCTAGATCTACTGTCTCTATTATATTATGACAGACCAGCTAGATCTACTGTCTCTATTATATTATGACAGACCAGCTAGATCTACTGTCTCTATTATATTATGACAGACCAGCTAGATCTACTGTCTCTATTATATTATGACAGACCAGCTAGATCTACTGTCTCTATTATATTATGACAGACCAGCTAGATCTACTGTCTCTATTATATTATGACAGACCAGCTAGATCTACTGTCTCTATTATATTATGACAGACCAGCTAGATCTACTGTCTCTATTATATTATGACAGACCAGCTAGATCTACTGTCTCTATTATATTATGACAGACCAGCTAGATCTACTGTCTCTATTATATTATGACAGACCAGCTAGATCTACTGTCTCTATTATATTATGACAGACCAGCTAGATCTACTGTCTCTATTATATTATGACAGACCAGCTAGATCTACTGTCTCTATTATATTATGACAGACCAGCTAGATCTACTGTCTCTATTATATTATGACAGACCAGCTAGATCTACTGTCTCTATTATATTATGACAGACCAGCTAGATCTACTGTCTCTATTATATTATGACAGACCAGCTAGATCTACTGTCTCTATTATATTATGACAGACCAGCTAGATCTACTGTCTCTATTATATTATGACAGACCAGCTAGATCTACTGTCTCTATTATATTATGACAGACCAGCTAGATCTACTGTCTCTATTATATTATGACAGACCAGCTAGATCTACTGTCTCTATTATATTATGACAGACCAGCTAGATCTACTGTCTCTATTATATTATGACAGACCAGCTAGATCTACTGTCTCTATTATATTATGACAGACCAGCTAGATCTACTGTCTCTATTATATTATGACAGACCAGCTAGATCTACTGTCTCTATTATATTATGACAGACCAGCTAGATCTACTGTCTCTATTATATTATGACAGACCAGCTAGATCTACTGTCTCTATTATATTATGACAGACCAGCTAGATCTACTGTCTCTATTATATTATGACAGACCAGCTAGATCTACTGTCTCTATTATATTATGACAGACCAGCTAGATCTACTGTCTCTATTATATTATGACAGACCAGCTAGATCTACTGTCTCTATTATATTATGACAGACCAGCTAGATCTACTGTCTCTATTATATTATGACAGACCAGCTAGATCTACTGTCTCTATTATATTATGACAGACCAGCTAGATCTACTGTCTCTATTATATTATGACAGACCAGCTAGATCTACTGTCTCTATTATATTATGACAGACCAGCTAGATCTACTGTCTCTATTATATTATGACAGACCAGCTAGATCTACTGTCTCTATTATATTATGACAGACCAGCTAGATCTACTGTCTCTATTATATTATGACAGACCAGCTAGATCTACTGTCTCTATTATATTATGACAGACCAGCTAGATCTACTGTCTCTATTATATTATGACAGACCAGCTAGATCTACTGTCTCTATTATATTATGACAGACCAGCTAGATCTACTGTCTCTATTATATTATGACAGACCAGCTAGATCTACTGTCTCTATTATATTATGACAGACCAGCTAGATCTACTGTCTCTATTATATTATGACAGACCAGCTAGATCTACTGTCTCTATTATATTATGACAGACCAGCTAGATCTACTGTCTCTATTATATTATGACAGACCAGCTAGATCTACTGTCTCTATTATATTATGACAGACCAGCTAGATCTACTGTCTCTATTATATTATGACAGACCAGCTAGATCTACTGTCTCTATTATATTATGACAGACCAGCTAGATCTACTGTCTCTATTATATTATGACAGACCAGCTAGATCTACTGTCTCTATTATATTATGACAGACCAGCTAGATCTACTGTCTCTATTATATTATGACAGACCAGCTAGATCTACTGTCTCTATTATATTATGACAGACCAGCTAGATCTACTGTCTCTATTATATTATGACAGACCAGCTAGATCTACTGTCTCTATTATATTATGACAGACCAGCTAGATCTACTGTCTCTATTATATTATGACAGACCAGCTAGATCTACTGTCTCTATTATATTATGACAGACCAGCTAGATCTACTGTCTCTATTATATTATGACAGACCAGCTAGATCTACTGTCTCTATTATATTATGACAGACCAGCTAGATCTACTGTCTCTATTATATTATGACAGACCAGCTAGATCTACTGTCTCTATTATATTATGACAGACCAGCTAGATCTACTGTCTCTATTATATTATGACAGACCAGCTAGATCTACTGTCTCTATTATATTATGACAGACCAGCTAGATCTACTGTCTCTATTATATTATGACAGACCAGCTAGATCTACTGTCTCTATTATATTATGACAGACCAGCTAGATCTACTGTCTCTATTATATTATGACAGACCAGCTAGATCTACTGTCTCTATTATATTATGACAGACCAGCTAGATCTACTGTCTCTATTATATTATGACAGACCAGCTAGATCTACTGTCTCTATTATATTATGACAGACCAGCTAGATCTACTGTCTCTATTATATTATGACAGACCAGCTAGATCTACTGTCTCTATTATATTATGACAGACCAGCTAGATCTACTGTCTCTATTATATTATGACAGACCAGCTAGATCTACTGTCTCTATTATATTATGACAGACCAGCTAGATCTACTGTCTCTATTATATTATGACAGACCAGCTAGATCTACTGTCTCTATTATAATATGACAGACCAGCTAGATCTACTGTCTCTATTATATTATGACAGACCAGCTAGATCTACTGTCTCTATTATATTATGACAGACCAGCTAGATCTACTGTCTCTATTATATTATGACAGACCAGCTAGATCTACTGTCTCTATTATATTATGACAGACCAGCTAGATCTACTGTCTCTATTATATTATGACAGACCAGCTAGATCTACTGTCTCTATTATATTATGACAGACCAGCTAGATCTACTGTCTCTATTATATTATGACAGACCAGCTAGATCTACTGTCTCTATTATATTATGACAGACCAGCTAGATCTACTGTCTCTATTATATTATGACAGACCAGCTAGATCTACTGTCTCTATTATATTATGACAGACCAGCTAGATCTACTGTCTCTATTATATTATGACAGACCAGCTAGATCTACTGTCTCTATTATATTATGACAGACCAGCTAGATCTACTGTCTCTATTATATTATGACAGACCAGCTAGATCTACTGTCTCTATTATATTATGACAGACCAGCTAGATCTACTGTCTCTATTATATTATGACAGACCAGCTAGATCTACTGTCTCTATTATATTATGACAGACCAGCTAGATCTACTGTCTCTATTATATTATGACAGACCAGCTAGATCTACTGTCTCTATTATATTATGACAGACCAGCTAGATCTACTGTCTCTATTATATTATGACAGACCAGCTAGATCTACTGTCTCTATTATATTATGACAGACCAGCTAGATCTACTGTCTCTATTATATTATGACAGACCAGCTAGATCTACTGTCTCTATTATATTATGACAGACCAGCTAGATCTACTGTCTCTATTATATTATGACAGACCAGCTAGATCTACTGTCTCTATTATATTATGACAGACCAGCTAGATCTACTGTCTCTATTATATTATGACAGACCAGCTAGATCTACTGTCTCTATTATATTATGACAGACCAGCTAGATCTACTGTCTCTATTATATTATGACAGACCAGCTAGATCTACTGTCTCTATTATATTATGACAGACCAGCTAGATCTACTGGTCTGTCTCTATTATATATGACAGACCAGCTAGATCTAGCTGGTCTGTCATAATATAATAGAGACAGTAGATCTAGCTGGTCTGTCATAATATAATAGAGACAGTAGATCTAGCTGGTCTGTCATAATATAATAGAGACAGTAGATCTAGCTGGTCTGTCATAATATAATAGAGACAGTAGATCTAGCTGGTCTGTCATAATATAATAGAGACAGTAGATCTAGCTGGTCTGTCATAATATAATAGAGACAGTAGATCTAGCTGGTCTGTCATAATATAATAGAGACAGTAGATCTAGCTGGTCTGTCATAATATAATAGAGACAGTAGATCTAGCTGGTCTGTCATAATATAATAGAGACAGTAGATCTAGCTGGTCTGTCATAATATAATAGAGACAGTAGATCTAGCTGGTCTGTCATAATATAATAGAGACAGTAGATCTAGCTGGTCTGTCATAATATAATAGAGACAGTAGATCTAGCTGGTCTGTCATAATATAATAGAGACAGTAGATCTAGCTGGTCTGTCATAATATAATAGAGACAGTAGATCTAGCTGGTCTGTCATAATATAATAGAGACAGTAGATCTAGCTGGTCTGTCATAATATAATAGAGACAGTAGATCTAGCTGGTCTGTCATAATATAATAGAGACAGTAGATCTAGCTGGTCTGTCATAATATAATAGAGACAGTAGATCTAGCTGGTCTGTCATAATATAATAGAGACAGTAGATCTAGCTGGTCTGTCATATATAATAGAGACAGTAGATCTAGCTGGTCTGTCATAATATAATAGAGACAGTAGATCTAGCTGGTCTGTCATAATATAATAGAGACAGTAGATCTAGCTGGTCTGTCATAATATAATAGAGACAGTAGATCTAGCTGGTCTGTCATAATATAATAGAGACAGTAGATCTAGCTGGTCTGTCATAATATAATAGAGACAGTAGATCTAGCTGGTCTGTCATAATATAATAGAGACAGTAGATCTAGCTGGTCTGTCATAATATAATAGAGACAGTAGATCTAGCTGGTCTGTCATAATATAATAGAGACAGTAGATCTAGCTGGTCTGTCATAATATAATAGAGACAGTAGATCTAGCTGGTCTGTCATAATATAATAGAGACAGTAGATCTAGCTGGTCTGTCATAATATAATAGAGACAGTAGATCTAGCTGGTCTGTCATATATAATAGAGACAGTAGATCTAGCTGGTCTGTCATAATATAATAGAGACAGTAGATCTAGCTGGTCTGTCATAATATAATAGAGACAGTAGATCTAGCTGGTCTGTCATAATATAATAGAGACAGTAGATCTAGCTGGTCTGTCATAATATAATAGAGACAGTAGATCTAGCTGGTCTGTCATAATATAATAGAGACAGTAGATCTAGCTGGTCTGTCATAATATAATAGAGACAGTAGATCTAGCTGGTCTGTCATAATATAATAGAGACAGTAGATCTAGCTGGTCTGTCATAATATAATAGAGACAGTAGATCTAGCTGGTCTGTCATAATATAATAGAGACAGTAGATCTAGCTGGTCTGTCATAATATAATAGAGACAGTAGATCTAGCTGGTCTGTCATAATATAATAGAGACAGTAGATCTAGCTGGTCTGTCATAATATAATAGAGACAGTAGATCTAGCTGGTCTGTCATAATATAATAGAGACAGTAGATCTAGCTGGTCTGTCATAATATAATAGAGACAGTAGATCTAGCTGGTCTGTCATAATATAATAGAGACAGTAGATCTAGCTGGTCTGTCATAATATAATAGAGACAGTAGATCTAGCTGGTCTGTCATAATATAATAGAGACAGTAGATCTAGCTGGTCTGTCATAATATAATAGAGACAGTAGATCTAGCTGGTCTGTCATAATATAATAGAGACAGTAGATCTAGCTGGTCTGTCATAATATAATAGAGACAGTAGATCTAGCTGGTCTGTCATAATATAATAGAGACAGTAGATCTAGCTGGTCTGTCATAATATAATAGAGACAGTAGATCTAGCTGGTCTGTCATAATATAATAGAGACAGTAGATCTAGCTGGTCTGTCATAATATAATAGAGACAGTAGATCTAGCTGGTCTGTCATATATAATAGAGACAGTAGATCTAGCTGGTCTGTCATAATATAATAGAGACAGTAGATCTAGCTGGTCTGTCATAATATAATAGAGACAGTAGATCTAGCTGGTCTGTCATAATATAATAGAGACAGTAGATCTAGCTGGTCTGTCATAATATAATAGAGACAGTAGATCTAGCTGGTCTGTCATAATATAATAGAGACAGTAGATCTAGCTGGTCTGTCATAATATAATAGAGACAGTAGATCTAGCTGGTCTGTCATAATATAATAGAGACAGTAGATCTAGCTGGTCTGTCATAATATAATAGAGACAGTAGATCTAGCTGGTCTGTCATAATATAATAGAGACAGTAGATCTAGCTGGTCTGTCATAATATAATAGAGACAGTAGATCTAGCTGGTCTGTCATAATATAATAGAGACAGTAGATCTAGCTGGTCTGTCATAATATAATAGAGACAGTAGATCTAGCTGGTCTGTCATAATATAATAGAGACAGTAGATCTAGCTGGTCTGTCATAATATAATAGAGACAGTAGATCTAGCTGGTCTGTCATAATATAATAGAGACAGTAGATCTAGCTGGTCTGTCATAATATAATAGAGACAGTAGATCTAGCTGGTCTGTCATAATATAATAGAGACAGTAGATCTAGCTGGTCTGTCATAATATAATAGAGACAGTAGATCTAGCTGGTCTGTCATAATATAATAGAGACAGTAGATCTAGCTGGTCTGTCATAATATAATAGAGACAGTAGATCTAGCTGGTCTGTCATAATATAATAGAGACAGTAGATCTAGCTGGTCTGTCATAATATAATAGAGACAGTAGATCTAGCTGGTCTGTCATAATATAATAGAGACAGTAGATCTAGCTGGTCTGTCATAATATAATAGAGACAGTAGATCTAGCTGGTCTGTCATAATATAATAGAGACAGTAGATCTAGCTGGTCTGTCATAATATAATAGAGACAGTAGATCTAGCTGGTCTGTCATAATATAATAGAGACAGTAGATCTAGCTGGTCTGTCATAATATAATAGAGACAGTAGATCTAGCTGGTCTGTCATAATATAATAGAGACAGTAGATCTAGCTGGTCTGTCATAATATAATAGAGACAGTAGATCTAGCTGGTCTGTCATAATATAATAGAGACAGTAGATCTAGCTGGTCTGTCATAATATAATAGAGACAGTAGATCTAGCTGGTCTGTCATAATATAATAGAGACAGTAGATCTAGCTGGTCTGTCATAATATAATAGAGACAGTAGATCTAGCTGGTCTGTCATATATAATAGAGACAGTAGATCTAGCTGGTCTGTCATAATATAATAGAGACAGTAGATCTAGCTGGTCTGTCATAATATAATAGAGACAGTAGATCTAGCTGGTCTGTCATAATATAATAGAGACAGTAGATCTAGCTGGTCTGTCATAATATAATAGAGACAGTAGATCTAGCTGGTCTGTCATAATATAATAGAGACAGTAGATCTAGCTGGTCTGTCATAATATAATAGAGACAGTAGATCTAGCTGGTCTGTCATATAATATAATAGAGACAGTAGATCTAGCTGGTCTGTCATAATATAATAGAGACAGTAGATCTAGCTGGTCTGTCATAATATAATAGAGACAGTAGATCTAGCTGGTCTGTCATAATATAATAGAGACAGTAGATCTAGCTGGTCTGTCATAATATAATAGAGACAGTAGATCTAGCTGGTCTGTCATAATATAATAGAGACAGTAGATCTAGCTGGTCTGTCATAATATAATAGAGACAGTAGATCTAGCTGGTCTGTCATAATATAATAGAGACAGTAGATCTAGCTGGTCTGTCATAATATAATAGAGACAGTAGATCTAGCTGGTCTGTCATAATATAATAGAGACAGTAGATCTAGCTGGTCTGTCATAATATAATAGAGACAGTAGATCTAGCTGGTCTGTCATAATATAATAGAGAATAGAGACAGTAGATCTAGCTGGTCTGTCATAATATAATAGAGACAGTAGATCTAGCTGGTCTGTCATAATATAATAGAGACAGTAGATCTAGCTGGTCTGTCATAATATATAGAGACAGTAGATCTAGCTGGTCTGTCATAATATAATAGAGACAGTAGATCTAGCTGGTCTGTCATAATATAATAGAGACAGTAGATCTAGCTGGTCTGTCAATAGACAGTAGATCTAGCTGGTCTGTCAAATGATTGCCTCGCTGGTTCATAACTACTTCTCTGATAGAGTTCAGTGTGTCAAGTCGGAGGGTCTGCTGTCCGGACCTCTGGCAGTCTCTATGGGGGTGCCACAGGGTTCAATTCTTGGACCGACTCTCTTCTCTGTATACATCAATGAGGTCGCTCTTGCTGCTGGTGAGTCCCTGGACCACCTCTACGCAGACGACACCATTCTGTATACTTCCGGCCCTTCTTTGGACACTGTGTTAACAACCCTCAACCTCCAGGCACAACTTCATGCCATACAACTCTCCTTCCGTGGCCTCCAATTGCTCTTACATACAAGTAAAACTAAATGCATGCTCTTCAACCGATCGCTACTGCACCTACCCGCCTGTCCACATCACTACTCTGGACGGCTCTGACTTAGATACGTGACAACTACAAATACTTAGGTGTCTGGTTAGACTGTAAACTCTCCTTCCAGACCCATATCAAACATCTCCAATCCAAAGTTAATCTAGAATTGGCTCCTAATTTCGCAACAAGCATCCTTCACTCATGCTGCCAAACATACCCTTGTAAAACTGACCATCCTACCAATCCTCGACTTTGGCGATGTCATTTACAAATAGCCTCCATACCCTACTCAACAAATTGGATGCAGTCTATCACAGTGCAATCCGTTTTAATCACCAAGCCCCATATACTACCCACCATTGCGACCTGTACGCTCTCGTTGGCTGGCCCTCGCTTCATACTCGTCGCCAAACCCACTGGCTCCATGTCATCTACAAGACCCTGCTAGGTAAAGTCCCCCCTTATCTCAGCTCGCTGGTCACCATAGCATCTCCCACCTGTAGCACACGCTCCAGCAGGTATATCTCTCTAGTCACCCCCAAGACCAATTCTTTCTTTGGCCGCCTCTCCTTCCAGTTCTCTGCTGCCAATGACTGGAACGAACTACAAAAATCTCTGAAACTGGAAACACTTATCTCCCTCACTAGCTTTAAGCACCAACTGTCAGAGCAGCTCACAGATTACTGCACCTGTACATAGCCCACCTATAATTTAGCCCAAACAACTACCTCTTTCCCAACTGTATTTAATTTTTATTTATTTATTTATTTTGCTCCTTTGCACCCCATATTTTTTTTATTTCTACTTTGCACATTCTTCCATTGCAAAACTACCATTCCACGATGTTTACTTGCTATATGACTTTACTTTTGCTCATTCATGGCCTTTTTTTGCCTTTACCTCCCTTCTCACCTCATTTGCTCACATTCGTATATATGGACGTTGTTATACTGCATTATTGACTGTATGTTTGTTTTTTACTCCATGTGTAACTCTGTTGTCGTTTTATCTGTCGAACTGCTTTGCTTTATCTTGGCCAGGTCGCATTTGTAAATGAGAACTTGTTCTCAACTGCATACCTGGTTTAAATAAAGTTACAATAACATAAATAAAAATAGATCTAGCTGGTCTGTCATAATATAATAGAGACAGTAGATCTAGCTGGTCTGTCATAAATAATAGAGACAGTAGATCTAGCTGGTCTGTCATATATAATAGAGACAGTAGATCTAGCTGGTCTGTCATAATATAATAGAGACAGTAGATCTAGCTGGTCTGTCATAATATAATAGAGACAGTAGATCTAGCTGGTCTGTCATATTATAATAGAGACAGTAGATCTAGCTGGTCTGTCATAAATAATAGAGACAGTAGATCTAGCTGGTCTGTCATAATATAATAGAGACAGTAGATCTAGCTGGTCTGTCATAATATAATAGAGACAGTAGATCTAGCTGGTCTGTCATAATATAATAGACAGTAGATCTAGCTGGTCTGTCATAATATAATAGAGACAGTAGATCTAGCTGGTCTGTCATAATATAATAGAATAGAGACAGTAGATCTAGCTGGTCTGTCATAATATAATAGAGACAGTAGATCTAGCTGGTCTGTCATAATATAATAGAGACAGTAGATCTAGCTGGTCTGTCATAATATAATAGAGACAGTAGATCTAGCTGGTCTGTCATAATATAATAGAGACAGTAGATCTAGCTGGTCTGTCATAATATAATAGAGACAGTAGATCTAGCTGGTCTGTCATAATATAATAGAGACAGTAGATCTAGCTGGTCTGTCATAATATAATAGAGACAGTAGATCTAGCTGGTCTGTCATAATATAATAGAGACAGTAGATCTAGCTGGTCTGTCATATATAATAGAGACAGTAGATCTAGCTGGTCTGTCATAATATAATAGAGACAGTAGATCTAGCTGGTCTGTCATAATATAATAGAGATGTGTATAAGAGACAGATATAATAGAGACAGTAGATCTAGCTGGTCTGTCATATTATAATAGAGACAGTAGATCTAGCTGGTCTGTCATAATATAATAGAGACAGTAGATCTAGCTGGTCTGTCATATTATAATAGAGACAGTAGATCTAGCTGGTCTGTCAAATATAATAGAGACAGTAGATCTAGCTGGTCTGTCATAATATAATAGAGACAGTAGATCTAGCTGGTCTGTCATAATATAATAGAGACAGTAGATCTAGCTGGTCTGTCATAATATAATAGAGACAGTAGATCTAGCTGGTCTGTCATAATATAATAGAGACAGTAGATCTAGCTGGTCTGTCATAATATAATAGAGACAGTAGATCTAGCTGGTCTGTCATAATATAATAGAGACAGTAGATCTAGCTGGTCTGTCATAATATAATAGAGACAGTAGATCTAGCTGGTCTGTCATAATATAATAGA
This sequence comes from Oncorhynchus kisutch, assembly GCF_002021735.2. Lineage (NCBI taxonomy): Eukaryota > Metazoa > Chordata > Actinopteri > Salmoniformes > Salmonidae > Oncorhynchus > Oncorhynchus kisutch. The sequence goes on from NW_022262467.1 coordinate 61,567, forward strand.
GACAGTAGATCTAGCTGGTCTGTCATAATATAATAGAGACAGTAGATCTAGCTGGTCTGTCATAATATAATAGAGACAGTAGATCTAGCTGGTCTGTCATATATAATAGAGACAGTAGATCTAGCTGGTCTGTCATAATATAATAGACAGTAGATCTAGCTGGTCTGTCATAATATAATAGAGACAGTAGATCTAGCTGGTCTGTCATATAATAAGACAGAGACAGTAGATCTAGCTGGTCTGTCATAATATAATAGAGACAGTAGATCTAGCTGGTCTGTCATAATATAATAGAGACAGTAGATCTAGCTGGTCTGTCATAATATAATAGAGACAGTAGATCTAGCTGGTCTGTCATAAATAATAGAGACAGTAGATCTAGCTGGTCTGTCATAATATAATAGAGACAGTAGATCTAGCTGGTCTGTCATAATATAATAGAGACAGTAGATCTAGCTGGTCTGTCATAATATAATAGAGACAGTAGATCTAGCTGGTCTGTCATAATATAATAGAGACAGTAGATCTAGCTGGTCTGTCATAAATAATAGAGACAGTAGATCTAGCTGGTCTGTCATAATATAATAGAGACAGTAGATCTAGCTGGTCAATATAATATAATAGAGACAGTAGATCTAGCTGGTCTGTCATAATATAATAGAGACAGTAGATCTAGCTGGTCTGTCATAATATAATAGAGACAGTAGATCTAGCTGGTCTGTCATAATATAATAGAGACAGTAGATCTAGCTGGTCTGTCATAATATAATAGAGACAGTAGATCTAGCTGGTCTGTCATAATATAATAGAGACAGTAGATCTAGCTGGTCTGTCATAATATAATAGAGACAGTAGATCTAGCTGGTCTGTCATAATATAATAGAGACAGTAGATCTAGCTGGTCTGTCATAATATAATAGAGACAGTAGATCTAGCTGGTCTGTCATAATATAATAGAGACAGTAGATCTAGCTGGTCTGTCATAATATAATAGAGACAGTAGATCTAGCTGGTCTGTCATAATATAATAGAGACAGTAGATCTAGCTGGTCTGTCATAATATAATAGAGACAGTAGATCTAGCTGGTCTGTCATAATATAATAGAGACAGTAGATCTAGCTGGTCTGTCATAATATAATAGAGACAGTAGATCTAGCTGGTCTGTCATAATATAATAGAGACAGTAGATCTAGCTGGTCTGTCATAATATAATAGAGACAGTAGATCTAGCTGGTCTGTCATAATATAATAGAGACAGTAGATCTAGCTGGTCTGTCATAATATAATAGAGACAGTAGATCTAGCTGGTCTGTCATAATATAATAGAGACAGTAGATCTAGCTGGTCTGTCATAATATAATAGAGACAGTAGATCTAGCTGGTCTGTCATAATATAATAGAGACAGTAGATCTAGCTGGTCTGTCATAATATAATAGAGACAGTAGATCTAGCTGGTCTGTCATAATATAATAGAGACAGTAGATCTAGCTGGTCTGTCATAATATAATAGAGACAGTAGATCTAGCTGGTCTGTCATAATATAATAGAGACAGTAGATCTAGCTGGTCTGTCATAATATAATAGAGACAGTAGATCTAGCTGGTCTGTCATAATATAATAGAGACAGTAGATCTAGCTGGTCTGTCATATATAATAATAGAGACAGTAGATCTAGCTGGTCTGTCATAATATAATAGAGACAGTAGATCTAGCTGGTCTGTCATAATATAATAGAGACAGTAGATCTAGCTGGTCTGTCATAATATAATAGAGACAGTAGATCTAGCTGGTCTGTCATAATATAATAGAGACAGTAGATCTAGCTGGTCTGTCATAATATAATAGAGACAGTAGATCTAGCTGGTCTGTCATAATATAATAGAGACAGTAGATCTAGCTGGTCTGTCATAATATAATAGAGACAGTAGATCTAGCTGGTCTGTCATAATATAATAGAGACAGTAGATCTAGCTGGTCTGTCATATATAATAGAGACAGTAGATCTAGCTGGTCTGTCATAATATAATAGAGACAGTAGATCTAGCTGGTCTGTCATAATATAATAGAGACAGTAGATCTAGCTGGTCTGTCATAATATAATAGAGACAGTAGATCTAGCTGGTCTGTCATAATATAATAGAGACAGTAGATCTAGCTGGTCTGTCATAATATAATAGAGACAGTAGATCTAGCTGGTCTGTCATAATATAATAGAGACAGTAGATCTAGCTGGTCTGTCATAATATAATAGAGACAGTAGATCTAGCTGGTCTGTCATAATATAATAGAGACAGTAGATCTAGCTGGTCTGTCATAATATAATAGAGACAGTAGATCTAGCTGGTCTGTCATAATATAATAGAGACAGTAGATCTAGCTGGTCTGTCATAATATAATAGAGACAGTAGATCTAGCTGGTCTGTCATAATATAATAGAGACAGTAGATCTAGCTGGTCTGTCATAATATAATAGAGACAGTAGATCTAGCTGGTCTGTCATAATATAATAGAGACAGTAGATCTAGCTGGTCTGTCATAATATAATAGAGACAGTAGATCTAGCTGGTCTGTCATAATATAATAGAGACAGTAGATCTAGCTGGTCTGTCATAATATAATAGAGACAGTAGATCTAGCTGGTCTGTCATAATATAATAGAGACAGTAGATCTAGCTGGTCTGTCATAATATAATAGAGACAGTAGATCTAGCTGGTCTGTCATAATATAATAGAGACAGTAGATCTAGCTGGTCTGTCATAATATAATAGAGACAGTAGATCTAGCTGGTCTGTCATAATAATAGAGACAGTAGATCTAGCTGGTCTGTCATAATATAATAGAGACAGTAGATCTAGCTGGTCTGTCATAATATAATAGAGACAGTAGATCTAGCTGGTCTGTCATAATATAATAGAGACAGTAGATCTAGCTGGTCTGTCATAATATAATAGAGACAGTAGATCTAGCTGGTCTGTCATAATATAATAGAGACAGTAGATCTAGCTGGTCTGTCATAATATAATAGAGACAGTAGATCTAGCTGGTCTGTCATAATATAATAGAGACAGTAGATCTAGCTGGTCTGTCATAATATAATAGAGACAGTAGATCTAGCTGGTCTGTCATAATATAATAGAGACAGTAGATCTAGCTGGTCTGTCATAATATAATAGAGACAGTAGATCTAGCTGGTCTGTCATAATATAATAGAGACAGTAGATCTAGCTGGTCTGTCATAATATAATAGAGACAGTAGATCTAGCTGGTCTGTCATAATATAATAGAGACAGTAGATCTAGCTGGTCTGTCATAATATAATAGAGACAGTAGATCTAGCTGGTCTGTCATAATATAATAGAGACAGTAGATCTAGCTGGTCTGTCATAATATAATAGAGACAGTAGATCTAGCTGGTCTGTCATAATATAATAGAGACAGTAGATCTAGCTGGTCTGTCATAATATAATAGAGACAGTAGATCTAGCTGGTCTGTCATAATATAATAGAGACAGTAGATCTAGCTGGTCTGTCATAATATAATAGAGACAGTAGATCTAGCTGGTCTGTCATAATATAATAGAGACAGTAGATCTAGCTGGTCTGTCATAATATAATAGAGAGCTGGTCTGTCATAATATAATAGAGACAGTAGATCTAGCTGGTCTGTCATAATATAATAGAGACAGTAGATCTAGCTGGTCTGTCATAATATAATAGAGACAGTAGATCTAGCTGGTCTGTCATAATATAATAGAGACAGTAGATCTAGCTGGTCTGTCATAATATAATAGAGACAGTAGATCTAGCTGGTCTGTCATAATATAATAGAGACAGTAGATCTAGCTGGTCTGTCATAATATAATAGAGACAGTAGATCTAGCTGGTCTGTCATAATATAATAGAGACAGTAGATCTAGCTGGTCTGTCATAATATAATAGAGACAGTAGATCTAGCTGGTCTGTCATAATATAATAGAGACAGTAGATCTAGCTGGTCTGTCATAATATAATAGAGACAGTAGATCTAGCTGGTCTGTCATAATATAATAGAGACAGTAGATCTAGCTGGTCTGTAATATAATAGAGACAGTAGATCTAGCTGGTCTGTCATAATATAATAGAGACAGTAGATCTAGCTGGTCTGTCATAATATAATAGAGACAGTAGATCTAGCTGGTCTGTCATAATATAATAGAGACAGTAGATCTAGCTGGTCTGTCATAATATAATAGAGACAGTAGATCTAGCTGGTCTGTCATAATATAATAGAGACAGTAGATCTAGCTGGTCTGTCATAATATAATAGAGACAGTAGATCTAGCTGGTCTGTCATAATATAATAGAGACAGTAGATCTAGCTGGTCTGTCATAATATAATAGAGACAGTAGATCTAGCTGGTCTGTCATAATATAATAGAGACAGTAGATCTAGCTGGTCTGTCATAATATAATAGAGACAGTAGATCTAGCTGGTCTGTCATAATATAATAGAGACAGTAGATCTAGCTGGTCTGTCATAATATAATAGAGACAGTAGATCTAGCTGGTCTGTCATAATATAATAGAGACAGTAGATCTAGCTGGTCTGTCATAATATAATAGAGACAGTAGATCTAGCTGGTCTGTCATAATATAATAGAGACAGTAGATCTAGCTGGTCTGTCATAATATAATAGAGACAGTAGATCTAGCTGGTCTGTCATAATATAATAGAGACAGTAGATCTAGCTGGTCTGTCATAATATAATAGAGACAGTAGATCTAGCTGGTCTGTCATAATATAATAGAGACAGTAGATCTAGCTGGTCTGTCATAATATAATAGAGACAGTAGATCTAGCTGGTCTGTCATAATATAATAGAGACAGTAGATCTAGCTGGTCTGTCATAATATAATAGAGACAGTAGATCTAGCTGGTCTGTCATAATATAATAGAGACAGTAGATCTAGCTGGTCTGTCATAATATAATAGAGACAGTAGATCTAGCTGGTCTGTCATAATATAATAGAGACAGTAGATCTAGCTGGTCTGTCATAATATAATAGAGACAGTAGATCTAGCTGGTCTGTCATAATATAATAGAGACAGTAGATCTAGCTGGTCTGTCATATATAATAGAGACAGTAGATCTAGCTGGTCTGTCATAATATAATAGAGACAGTAGATCTAGCTGGTCTGTCATAATATAATAGAGACAGTAGATCTAGCTGGTCTGTCATAATATAATAGAGACAGTAGATCTAGCTGGTCTGTCATAATATAATAGAGACAGTAGATCTAGCTGGTCTGTCATAATATAATAGAGACAGTAGATCTAGCTGGTCTGTCATAATATAATAGAGACAGTAGATCTAGCTGGTCTGTCATAATATAATAGAGACAGTAGATCTAGCTGGTCTGTCATAATATAATAGAGACAGTAGATCTAGCTGGTCTGTCATAATATAATAGAGACAGTAGATCTAGCTGGTCTGTCATAATATAATAGAGACAGTAGATCTAGCTGGTCTGTCATAATATAATAGAGACAGTAGATCTAGCTGGTCTGTCATAATATAATAGAGACAGTAGATCTAGCTGGTCTGTCATAATATAATAGAGACAGTAGATCTAGCTGGTCTGTCATAATATAATAGAGACAGTAGATCTAGCTGGTCTGTCATAATATAATAGAGACAGTAGATCTAGCTGGTCTGTCATAATATAATAGAGACAGTAGATCTAGCTGGTCTGTCATAATATAATAGAGACAGTAGATCTAGCTGGTCTGTCATAATATAATAGAGACAGTAGATCTAGCTGGTCTGTCATAATATAATAGAGACAGTAGATCTAGCTGGTCTGTCATAATATAATAGAGACAGTAGATCTAGCTGGTCTGTCATAATATAATAGAGACAGTAGATCTAGCTGGTCTGTCATAATATAATAGTAGATCTAGCTGGTCTGTCATAATATAATAGAGACAGTAGATCTAGCTGGTCTGTCATAATATAATAGAGACAGTAGATCTAGCTGGTCTGTCATAATATAATAGAGACAGTAGATCTAGCTGGTCTGTCATAATATAATAGAGACAGTAGATCTAGCTGGTCTGTCATAATATAATAGAGACAGTAGATCTAGCTGGTCTGTCATAATATAATAGAGACAGTAGATCTAGCTGGTCTGTCATATATAATAGAGACAGTAGATCTAGCTGGTCTGTCATAATATAATAGAGACAGTAGATCTAGCTGGTCTGTCATAATATAATAGAGACAGTAGATCTAGCTGGTCTGTCATAATATAATAGAGACAGTAGATCTAGCTGGTCTGTCATAATATAATAGAGACAGTAGATCTAGCTGGTCTGTCATAATATAATAGAGACAGTAGATCTAGCTGGTCTGTCATAATATAATAGAGACAGTAGATCTAGCTGGTCTGTCATAATATAATAGAGACAGTAGATCTAGCTGGTCTGTCATAATATAATAGAGACAGTAGATCTAGCTGGTCTGTCATAATATAATAGAGACAGTAGATCTAGCTGGTCTGTCATAATATAATAGAGACAGTAGATCTAGCTGGTCTGTCATAATATAATAGAGACAGTAGATCTAGCTGGTCTGTCATAATATAATAGAGACAGTAGATCTAGCTGGTCTGTCATAATATAATAGAGACAGTAGATCTAGCTGGTCTGTCATAATATAATAGAGACAGTAGATCTAGCTGGTCTGTCATAATATAATAGAGACAGTAGATCTAGCTGGTCTGTCATAATATAATAGAGACAGTAGATCTAGCTGGTCTGTCATATATAATAGAGACAGTAGATCTAGCTGGTCTGTCATAATATAATAGAGACAGTAGATCTAGCTGGTCTGTCATAATATAATAGAGACAGTAGATCTAGCTGGTCTGTCATAATATAATAGAGACAGTAGATCTAGCTGGTCTGTCATAATATAATAGAGACAGTAGATCTAGCTGGTCTGTCATATATAATAGAGACAGTAGATCTAGCTGGTCTGTCATAATATAATAGAGACAGTAGATCTAGCTGGTCTGTCATAATAATAGAGACAGTAGATCTAGCTGGTCTGTCATAATATAATAGAGACAGTAGATCTAGCTGGTCTGTCATAATATAATAGAGACAGTAGATCTAGCTGGTCTGTCATAATATAATAGAGACAGTAGATCTAGCTGGTCTGTCATAATATAATAGAGACAGTAGATCTAGCTGGTCTGTCATAATATAATAGAGACAGTAGATCTAGCTGGTCTGTCATAATATAATAGAGACAGTAGATCTAGCTGGTCTGTCATAATATAATAGAGACAGTAGATCTAGCTGGTCTGTCATAATATAATAGAGACAGTAGATCTAGCTGGTCTGTCATAATATAATAGAGACAGTAGATCTAGCTGGTCTGTCATATATAATAGAGACAGTAGATCTAGCTGGTCTGTCATATATAATAGAGACAGTAGATCTAGCTGGTCTGTCATAATATAATAGAGACAGTAGATCTAGCTGGTCTGTCATAATATAATAGAGACAGTAGATCTAGCTGGTCTGTCATAATATAATAGAGACAGTAGATCTAGCTGGTCTGTCATAATATAATAGAGACAGTAGATCTAGCTGGTCTGTCATAATATAATAGAGACAGTAGATCTAGCTGGTCTGTCATAATATAATAGAGACAGTAGATCTAGCTGGTCTGTCATAATATAATAGAGACAGTAGATCTAGCTGGTCTGTCATAATATAATAGAGACAGTAGATCTAGCTGGTCTGTCATAATATAATAGAGACAGTAGATCTAGCTGGTCTGTCATAATATAATAGAGACAGTAGATCTAGCTGGTCTGTCATAATATAATAGAGACAGTAGATCTAGCTGGTCTGTCATAATATAATAGAGACAGTAGATCTAGCTGGTCTGTCATAATATAATAGAGACAGTAGATCTAGCTGGTCTGTCATAATATAATAGAGACAGTAGATCTAGCTGGTCTGTCATAATATAATAGAGACAGTAGATCTAGCTGGTCTGTCATAATATAATAGAGACAGTAGATCTAGCTGGTCTGTCATAATATAATAGAGACAGTAGATCTAGCTGGTCTGTCATAATATAATAGAGACAGTAGATCTAGCTGGTCTGTCATAATATAATAGAGACAGTAGATCTAGCTGGTCTGTCATAATATAATAGAGACAGTAGATCTAGCTGGTCTGTCATAATATAATAGAGACAGTAGATCTAGCTGGTCTGTCATAATATAATAGAGACAGTAGATCTAGCTGGTCTGTCATAATATAATAGAGACAGTAGATCTAGCTGGTCTGTCATAATATAATAGAGACAGTAGATCTAGCTGGTCTGTCATAATATAATAGAGACAGTAGATCTAGCTGGTCTGTCATAATATAATAGAGACAGTAGATCTAGCTGGTCTGTCATAATATAATAGAGACAGTAGATCTAGCTGGTCTGTCATAATATAATAGAGACAGTAGATCTAGCTGGTCTGTCATAATATAATAGAGACAGTAGATCTAGCTGGTCTGTCATATATAATAGAGACAGTAGATCTAGCTGGTCTGTCATAATATAATAGAGACAGTAGATCTAGCTGGTCTGTCATAATATAATAGAGACAGTAGATCTAGCTGGTCTGTCATAATATAATAGAGACAGTAGATCTAGCTGGTCTGTCATAATATAATAGAGACAGTAGATCTAGCTGGTCTGTCATAATATAATAGAGACAGTAGATCTAGCTGGTCTGTCATAATATAATAGAGACAGTAGATCTAGCTGGTCTGTCATAATATAATAGAGACAGTAGATCTAGCTGGTCTGTCATAATATAATAGAGACAGTAGATCTAGCTGGTCTGTCATAATATAATAGAGACAGTAGATCTAGCTGGTCTGTCATAATATAATAGAGACAGTAGATCTAGCTGGTCTGTCATATTAATAGAGACAGTAGATCTAGCTGGTCTGTCATAATATAATAGAGACAGTAGATCTAGCTGGTCTGTCATAATATAATAGAGACAGTAGATCTAGCTGGTCTGTTAATATAATAGAGACAGTAGATCTAGCTGGTCTGTCAAATATAATAGAGACAGTAGATCTAGCTGGTCTGTCATAATATAATAGAGACAGTAGATCTAGCTGGTCTGTCATAATATAATAGAGACAGTAGATCTAGCTGGTCTGTCATAATATAATAGAGACAGTAGATCTAGCTGGTCTGTCATAATATAATAGAGACAGTAGATCTAGCTGGTCTGTCATAATATAATAGAGACAGTAGATCTAGCTGGTCTGTCATAATATAATAGAGACAGTAGATCTAGCTGGTCTGTCATAATATAATAGAGACAGTAGATCTAGCTGGTCTGTCATATTATAATAGAGACAGTAGATCTAGCTGGTCTGTCATAATATAATAGAGACAGTAGATCTAGCTGGTCTGTCATATATAATAGAGACAGTAGATCTAGCTGGTCTGTCATAATATAATAGAGACAGTAGATCTAGCTGGTCTGTCATACACATCTAGATGTGTATAAGAGACAGAATAGAGACAGTAGATCTAGCTGGTCTGTCATAATATAATAGAGACAGTAGATCTAGCTGGTCTGTCATAATATAGACAGTAGATCTAGCTGGTCTGTCATAATATAATAGACAGTAGATTAGCTCTAGCTGGTCTGTCATAATATAATAGAGACAGTAGATCTAGCTGGTCTGTCATAATATAATAGAGACAGTAGATCTAGCTGGTCTGTCATAATATATAATAGAGACAGTAGATCTAGCTGGTCTGTCATAATATAATAGAGACAGTAGATCTAGCTGGTCTGTCATATATAATAGAGACAGTAGATCT
>NW_022262468.1:0-111638 GCF_002021735.2 Oncorhynchus kisutch
AAAACTTACCATGTTTGATGGACCTAGCAAGAGAGCCTTGCTTTTGAGGGTGAACTCGACACGGACAATGCGGTTGGTTGCATAAGCTCCAGGATCTGTAAGAAAGGCATCGTAAAATACCTTAAGAATGTAACGATATAAATGTATGTACTAAATATTTTGAATGAAATAAATGGTTTTAAAATCAGAATCTCACCACGTTATGAACTCTCGCGTTTGTTCACTCTTAGCGCAGTCTGTCCCTGAGAAAAATCTTGCGGAAAAAGCATGTGCGCGCGCATGTGCGTGAGGGAGTTTTCTGTAGTGGCTGTGTGTGTGTGTGTGTGTGTGTGTGTTTCAAAAACAGAAAAAGGGGGGCGGGTTGTTTGTTAAAAAAATACCCATGCATGCCTGGTGGGTCGTTTGAAACCAAGGTTTACACTAGCCTGCAAAACAGATGCCTACCCCCCAACAATAATATTGTGTCTTACGACTCCTAATCTTAAAGGCCTTTCATAAAACTATTTTTTTAGGTGGGCTAAAAAGTCATTCATCCCAGCGATGTCGAGAACAACACACCCCCATGCATCTAGGTGCTAGCACCCCGGAGATTTTAGAAGCTCCAAAAGGATCCTAATGTTTAGACACACCCAATACCATGTGTTTGAAATGTGTCAAATATACCATGGGCGGGGGTATAGCCCGAAAAAAACGACAAACCCCAAATGCTATGTAAAAAAATCATTCAGGGGTTTTTCTCTAGGTCGTAGGGTACAAAAGCGCTAGAAACCATGGCAATGTTAGCAGCGTTTTAGTTCCGATGCAAACAGCACCTCCAGAAACTCCAAGAATCGTTATCGGACTGAAGCGTTAAAAAAGATAATCGGGGAAAACAGTCTAATGGATCTATCGCAAGGTGAGTTCTTGAAATAAATCTTTATTAGATTTGATTGTTGTGGGGAATTGTTTGAAAAGCGTGGGATGTTATAGAAATATTAAACAATCATTAGGATCAGTATGCTTACCGTATAACAAGGCCATATTAGCTAAAGTGATTATAGCTTTAATATTGTCGAATGTTTTATAGATTCTGAAGCATTCACGCAGATACTCCGAGGTATAACTGAGCTCGAATCATCCCATGGGGCTCCGAAACAAACGCCTGCCCTGAATTGTCAACGTAAGTAAGCTCCAAGAATTCCATACATAAAAATATTTATACCTTAAAACAAAAAGTGTGGGCATCTTATATTAAAAGTTATTTTATATGTTTACAGAGGACCTAAAGCCTAGAAGGTTAAACGATGCCCTACGGAGCCTATGAACAATGTTTTCTGCGAAGAATATGACTAACGAGACAATTCTGCCTACTCCCAGGTGTATTTACAAAGCAGCGAAACAGAGACTTTAACGGCAGGTCAAACTCCCCTTGGCCAGGACAACGTTGTCCCCCATATTTCTAACACCAAAGGATAATTAGTGCTCAGATCCACAGTTCCGCTTCACCCGAACAATTCTACTTGGCCGATATTCACGAGACGTCGTTCCAAGGACTAGGTATGAATCAATTATATATTATTATTTATATATTATTATTTTAATATTTATATATTTTTTTTTATGCCGGAATATGTTAAAACAAGGCCTAATGCTGTTTTTTTGTTTGTTTTTTCAGGCTCCCCATCTACCGGACCTGCAGATGTTGTAATACAGGTTGAACAAACACAACAGCCCCTGGTTTCAGAGCTTCTTCAGAACAGCCCTCGTCAAAAAAGCCGAGGTATTTAATTAATGTATTGTTAATATATAGGCTTATATCTGAAATGTATTTGGCATTTTTAACATATTTTAGGGTTAATAACCTATTTGTGTATGTATTATTTTTATTTCAGACTCCTCACCGGCTTATGAACACAACGCACAAACATCGGAGGATGCCCAGACAAGCATCCCCGAGGAGGCTCCAAAGACACCAGAGAAACCTGATGATGTCAAAGATTTAAATGACATTTCTGAGGTAGACGATTTGATGTTCTGTGAAGCTGCCAACCTTCTTGAATCGGCCAATTCTGTGGGGGAAACAGCAGATTCTGAAATAGACCAAGAACGTTTTTTCAAAGCGTTTACCCTGGGTTTAAAATCACGAAAGGCTCTACTCCAGAGGCGCATGTGTATTCTACTCGAGCATCAATACAATCAGGATGTGTCATTCTGGCGTAGCGAGCTACCCCGTATGTTAAAAACATTAGGGCTAAAACAAGCAAATACCGCCGTTAAAAAACACACATGTAAACACACACACACACACACACACATCCTTAATTAGACAGATGGCGCCCCCTATAGACCAAAGTGAGACAATTGAAACACTCTTAGCCAGGATCCCTACAGAGCTCCAAGATATAGTTAACCATATGAATGATTCGGGGGTAATTGACATAATGACAATAGATGAAAATCTATTATCCCAGATTCCCTCCGAACTCATAGACATTATTACACGTATGAATGAGTCAGGGCCTTCCGAGGAAAACATGTTAACACAGATTCCCGAAACCATCATATCTCTAATTACCCAGCTTAACGCGAGCCCTAGGTTTAATTCGGCCCCACAGACACCTCTAAGACAGCCTTTAACAACATTGTCCGAAGAGTCTGAAAGTCAATATGATGTTTTTGAACAGTTGGACAAATGTCTAGCAAATCTGGAGGGGGGCGGTCTTGAGATCAGTGTACAGAACGAGAGCGCTAGGTTTAATTCGGCACCCCAGACACCTATAAATCAGCCTTTAACACCAATGTCCGAAGAGTCTGAAACCCAATACGATGTTTTTGAACAGTTGGACAATTGCCTAGTAAATCTGGAGGGGGGAGGTCTTGATCGAAGTGTACATGTTTTGCGTCGAAATAAATTCAACAATATTGAGGTTCGCCAGTTTTTCAATTTCGCATGGGGGGGTCAGATTCGGGAATATGCTGTGTTTTACGTAATGCTTATGGACACTTTGAATGAACTGTTAGCGAGGATCAGAGATTATAGCGAACCTAGGGATCTCTTACAGTTGGAAATTTGTGGAGACAGTCTACAGAGCAAGGTATCGCTTATTTTACAGAATGGTGAAGCAGAGCTTGAACAATTTGTTAAACTGCTAGAACGCCTTGTACAGTCAAATTTAAACGTGCTAGCAGATAGGACCCTCGAACTTGTAGTACAATTAGTACGCCAACCACAAGGGGGCGGGGGTCAGAGACGAAAGCTCGAGAGTTTAATGCAGTCCGAAATCATAAGCAATAAAAGGGCCTATCTCATAAACGTTCACAATCCAGGTAATAAGCTATGTTTTGCCATAGGTTTGGCCCACTTACTCAGCCCCGGATGTACGGATCAAGCCGCGTTACATAAAGCTCTCGAGCTACAAACTGCGGTGGGTCTCGGTATACAGGATGCTGTGGCTTTCTCAGACATAGTCAAATTTGAAAACTTTCTGAACATCAAGATTGTGGTTTTGTACCACAGTAGGGCTAATGACGCTCTCCTCAAGTTCCAAAATATACCCGAACCACATCCTAAGACTATGTACTTTTATGTGCAAAATGAGCATTACTATGCCGTAACTAACATCACAGCCTTTTTAGGCGCGCCATATGTCTGTCCAGCCTGTCATACCGGCTACACACGCATGGGGGGGCACTCGTGCCGTTACAACTGTTCAGTATGTCTGGATAAACATTGCCCTATGCAGCCGCTAAACTTGACCCCCTGTGCGGATTGTCACCGCACATGTCGTTCGGCCTACTGTTACGAAAAACACAAAACTGAAACATGGCATCCCAAGGCATGTAAATCTGTAAGCAGTTGTGACATTAACAAGAAATGTCCAAAATGTCATTGCAATTACAACCTTAAAATAGATAGCCCTAAACCTCATGTTTGTGGAATTATACACTGCCCAATCTGTAAAGGTCCTTTGAAAAGCAGAGACGCGGAAGCAGTTCAAGAAGTAACACATGAGTGTTACATTCAGCCCTTGGCTGAAGATGAACATACAGAGAAATATGTGTTTTATGATTTTGAGACAACTCAGCAATCAGGGGTTCATTTGCCTATTTTTGTGTCAACCATGACTTTCAAGGGTGAAAAATGGTCGGCCGAGGGACCCGATTGTGCCCGACTCTTTCTAAAACATTTTAGAAAAGCCCAGTACAGAAACTTCACGTTTATAGCTCACAATGCTAGGGCCTATGACTCCTATCTGCTTCTGAACCCTTTGATACAGCAAGGCGTGGCACCCAGTGTCATAGCTCAAGGGAGTAAAATATTATGCTTTGTTGACCCCGCCTTCAAACAGAGATACATTGACAGCTTAAGCTTCTTACCCATGAGATTGGCTCAAATGCCAGAGGCCTTGGGTTTTGAAAACTCTGTCAAAGGCTATTTCCCTCATTTCTTCACATCTGAGGAGAATCTACATTATATAGGATCTTATCCAGCCCCCGAAATGTACGGGTGTGATCAAATGTCTCCCAAAGAGCGTGAGAGATTCATGACATGGTACGAGACCGTAAGACATGGCACTTTTGATTTCCATAAAGAGATGGAATCATACTGTGACAATGACGTTGTTATACTTCGTGAAGGATGCCTCAGATTCAGAGAAGAGGTAATCAAAGATGCGGGCATTGACCCCTGGAGCTGTACAACTATTGCATCAGCGTGCATGAAAACCTATCGTACACACTATCTAACTCCTGAATCTATAGCTATCCCATCGCCAGACAACTACCGACGCCAATTCAAGGCCTACTCTAGTGGTTCCATTCAATGGTTGGAGTACTTGGCCCAGGATAAAGATATTTTTATCCAACATGCTTTGAATCGGGGGGAGAAGGCTTTTGGGCCTTACCATGTAGATGGATACACACAGATTGACGGGGTTGAGACAGTGTATGAGTACAACGGTTGTTTCTTCCACGGTTGTAAATTATGCTTTGTCCCCCACACCTTGTGTGTCCTAACCCAAAAGACTTTTGGGGAAATGTACCAAGAGTTTCAAGACAAACTGAATTCTTTAAAGGCTACTTACGGGTTAAAAGTTGTGGTTTTGTGGGAGCACGAATGGACAGCCCTCAAAAAGGCAGATCCTAGTGTTAAGGCCTTCCTTACCCATTATGACCCTCCAGAGCCCCTGGAACCGCGACAGGCCTTGTTTGGAGGCCGGACCAATGCTTTGACATTGCGTTATGTAGCTCAACCCGACGAGACAATAGGCTATGTAGATTTTACATCCCTATATCCTCATGTAATGAGTTCCTCATTCTATCCTATAGGGCATCCTGAAATTATTCACAGCGACTTTGACGAACCCCAAAATTATTTTGGTTTAATCAAAGCGACTGTCTACCCTCCTAGGGGGCTGTTTATACCTGTGTTGCCTTACAAGGGTCCTAAAGGAAAACTTTTCTTTCCCCTTTGTCGCACATGCTGTGAAAACCACAACCAGGAAAACCCCTGTGATCACACAGATCAAGAAAGAGCCCTGACCGGTGTATGGGTCACTGTAGAATTCTCTAAGGCTTTAGAGAAGGGGTATCGTGTGGCCAAAATCTTTGAAGTGTGGAACTTTTCCAGGAAATCAGACACACTTTTTAAAGAGTACATCAAAACCTTCTTGAGATGCAAGCAGATGGCTTCAGGCTATCCTGCATCGGTCACAGATCAAGAAAGTAAAGACCAGTACATTCAAGACTACCATGACAGAGAAGGCATACTTCTTGACCCTGACAGAATAGAGGTCAACAAAACCAAAAGAAATGTGTCGAAATTGTACTTGAACTCCCTTTGGGGGAAATTAGCGCAGAGATGCAATATGCTAACAACTTCGATCATTAAAGACCCCGAAGAATTTTTGGAATTTGTTTTTTCGGACCAATACGAAATTTCACATTTTTCCTTCTTGAGTCAAGACATTGCCTTGGTGCAATGGAGGCGCCACCAAAAGTGGGTTCTACCCCCGGGTAATGTAAATGTGTTTCTTGCAGCATTTACCACAGCCTATGGCCGCCTTGAACTGTACACCCTCATGGAACAGCTTCAGAGGCGGGTTCTTTACCACGACACAGACTCTGTGGTCTATGTAAGCAAACCGGGGGATTGGACCCCCCCACTTAGCAACTATCTTGGGGGTTTAACGAGTGAACTCGAAGAGGGTGACCATATTACAGAATGGTCCTCATGTGGTCCAAAAAGCTATGCTTTTAGGACTAAAGCCAATCACGTGGTGTTGAAAGCCAAAGGCGTGACTCAAAACTATGAAAATGCACCGCGTGTAAACTTGGAATCAATCACGCGCTTGGTCGAGGGGTTCGTAAAGGACAAGAATAGTGACTTGGAGATTTTGAGCTCCTACAACAAAATAGTGAGGGATAAAAAGGGGTTCCATCTAAGAAACGCACCACTCACTAAAAGATTCAGGGTAGTCTATGACAAGAGACAGCTATTGCCTGACGGTACCACATTGCCCTTTGGCTACTGACTTATGCTACAAGCCCCAGTGTGTCTTAAAGCTTAAGATATTATGACTGCTGTCGAGGGTTTTGACCCCCGGCTACAATTGCCTTTTTCAGCATTAATTGCCGGCCCTTCAAACAGTGGCAAAACTTTTTTTGTAAAAAGTATTTTAGAGAATTCTGAACATGTGTTATCTCAAAAGCCTGACAATATTGTATGGTGTTATTCATGTTACCAACCTCTGTATGATGAATTATTGAAGACAATAAAAATCAAGTTTGTTGAAGGAATACCCGATTCTCTGTCTGATGATGAACTTCTCCCCCCACATGTAAATAATCTGCTGGTTTTGGACGATATGCTATTTGCTGGTAGCGAACACCCTGAAATTGCACGAGCTTTTACCCAATATACTCATCATAGAAACCTGTCCGTGCTTTACTTGGTCCAGAATGTGTTTCACCAAGGTAAAAATAGTCGGACCATTAGCTTGAATGCCAACTACATGGTATTGTTTAAAAATCCTAGAGACAAACTGCAAATTAGCACTCTAGCTCAGCAGATGTACCCTGGACGGAAATCATACTTTATGGAGAGCTATGAGGACGCTACCAAAGAGCCATTTTCTTATTTAATCGTGGATTTAAAAGCAAATACTCCAGAACACCTTAGGCTACGTACAGGGCTGTTTCCGGGGGAGAGGCCTGCTGCATACCTTCCTAAAAAGTAAACGCTATGTCTCTGCGTTTAAAAAGAAACCTCCCCCTCTTGAGAAGGCTAGTAGGTTCTACAGCTAAAGAACGGAAGGCCATCTTGGGTCGCTGTTCTTCAGATCTCATATTAGCCCTATGTGAGATTGCTTTGAATCTTCTCAAAGGACGCATTCCACTCACCCTGAACCAATTGAAAAAATTAAGGAGACAAAAGACAGCGATCAAACTCTTTGCCAATAAAAGGGCCAGTCTTCAAAAGAAAAGACATAGTATACAACAGTCTGGGGGTTTTCTTCTACCTTTACTCAGTATAGCCGTGCCCTTCATCACCAGCCTTATTGCGGCCAGACGTGGTGGTTGAACACGTGGGTGTGATGGCCACTAAAATGTACTTGGTGCCTCAACAAGAGTTGGATAGACTTAAAAAACAAATGCAGGGTCCTGAAGATATCAGACAAACAGCGGAAAATGATTTGGATACGGCCATGAAGGATGTTTTGAACCGAAAAGGATTGAACCCCTATGATAAGATTCAAAAATACACAAACCTAATGCAAAGGTATTTGACTCGGGTAAAGCAAGGGGAGAGAGAGACTAACCATTTAACCCTTTCCCTACCGGACCCTTTAACAGATGTCGAACCTAACGATAGCCATGCCCCTGTAAGGCCTGTACCGTCGATCTTACCTAGTGGCGATAATATGTCGGGTGAAGCTCAAATGCCATTTGAAGATAAAGTTATGCATGACCTACTGACACATGTGCCTTTACGTAACAGGAAGAATGTTAAATACATTATGAACAAGATAAAAGACTCAAAGGGGATAGCTGCTTGGAACGACTCTGGAGAGTTTATCCTTCAGGGCTCTGTGGTTAGGGGGTCCCATATGCAGGACTTGCTTAAAAGTACCACGGCTGCCCACAAGGTTGCTGATGACCGAAGGCCTCCCGGCTGGCGTCAGTTTCTTAAGGCCCTGGCAATCCTCAACATCCCCCTCTCCGGTGTACCCAACCATAAGCTTCGTCAACAGATTCAAGCTTTAAAACAAAAGCCTTCAACGAGATACAGCACCCCTAAAGATGCCCCAACGACACCGGCCCCATATGAAAGCGATGATGCTAACTCATTTACTCCCATGAACGTCTCAGGACCTTTTCCTAAACCCGATCTCTCGGCGTGGTTAGACTTTTGAAAATGACTTTTGAATGACTATGATTAAATTCAATAAATTTTTTATTTGAAAAATAAGCAAGTTAACATTTGTGGCATTCTTGAAACATATGACGTGAGCATACGCCTTGATTACGCGTTCTTAAAGGACACACATTTGAACACTTTTGATATTTTCTAACAAAACAAGATACAAGGTTATCATTACTTCTTAAATCATCCTTATAAAGAGACATAACATCTTCAAAAGAAACTCCCCGGGCTCTTTGGCACAGGTAAAATACACAGTGGTGACCGCATGTAGTGGAAAGGTTATCTTGCACTTGTTTGATGTTGTAGTAGATCTTTGTACCGTTTAGGGTCAAAAAATCTTTAATAGATTTAGGGAAATGTGAAAAACCGGGGGGAAAGCCATAGGAATCAAAAAAAGTTGAGATTTTTCGTCCACCTTCCTGTTCTAATGTCATAGCTAGCCAATGTTCACCAGGCATGTGTTTAGGATGGGTATTGACAATAAACATTGCAGGCCTCTCAGACCATATCTCCATAGGTAATTCATCACAAGCCAACACTCCACAAAATTGTTTTCCAATCAAGCGGCTCATGAGCCCGTCCAACTCTTGGGTATTCATGTCTTTGTTCAAAGGTCCTTAATAATAATCCACTAAGACCTGTCTTCGGGCATTCACTTCCAAGATTGAATCAGAGCATGCGTAAACAATCATGCTAACTGTACAGGCTAAAGGTGTACGGAAACGCATTTCCAGCCTGAGGTTACCTTGGGACACCACAGACAGATTTCCTGAGGTGTCATCATCAGGTGATAAATTGAAAGCATACAATGTGTAACCCTCTGCAAAATCATTTCTGTCAATAGGTAAAGAGAGATCTTTTAGATGTCGCCCTGTAGCCAGGAATAGATTGTAAAATTCTCGCACAGATATGTTGTTATTAAATTGTGGTTGGAAAGCCTTCGCCGGAACCTGACGTCCGTCCTGACAGAGCGCTACATACTCTGCATTGAAGTGCTGAAAATTAAAGGGGTTTTTATCTAAACTGCCCGTATTAGAGGCGTGATCAACCAGACCTATAACCACATATCTAGGTAAAGGGCCTAGAAATAGGTTTTCTTGACTGCAGATTCTACTGCCCACAGGTATGCTAAAGGTTTTCATGGTAATTCTTTGGAGAGGGTAAAGGGCATTTCCTTTCATCAAAGCATGTGAGTGACCCAGGCGCACGGCCGGAGATACAGATACTTTTTTAATAAAAAGGGTTGCCCCCAACACTTTCAAACTAAAATCCCCGTCTTGGGGAGACATCAGGCAAAAATCATCCTTGGCCCTGGTTAATTTTAATCTTAAATCAACCGAATTTAAGAGTAACCGTTCTTGAAAGAAAATGTCAGAGTGTATAGGGCCTAGCAAATGAAACTCTCGAGATTCGGCGCAGTAGCGAGCTCGTGCCGCTAGTCCTTTGTTTGCACCGGTGGAAGGGTCTGTCGATTCCATAGAGGCTCCTGCAGTATCCTTGCTAAACAGCCCGGCGCTAAATTGGGTTTTGAGAGTGTCTTCGGAGTAGTTTAGTAAACACTCCATGATGGCTCTATAAGGGTATGTAGCGCTGCTTTGACTGATTAGGCGTTCACCCAAAGTCACATCAACTTGGGAGAAAATGGTGGCCAAGGGGTAATTAATGAGACTCACTTTGGCATCGTCTGCAATATTAGACCCATCTCTTTTGGTCACTTTTAGACGTAAATGCACCAAGGTGTTGTTGAGGTCCAGATAGTTGTCACCATGGCCTGGTATGAAAAATTCGATAGGCCCGTTATCGGTAATAGCAGAGAGAGGGGCTATCTCCACATAACTGGATCTATCTATTGAATGCTGCGTTAACGGTGCCGTGAAAAGATCAAGTTCTGTCTTTATAGCTTCAGAGGACATTCGATGTAAAAGAGCCATGTCACTTATTCTTTTAGAAAATACTTCCTAGTATTCTTTTAGCCTGTTTTGGTACAGACCTCCTCACTTTACCCCGTCTTTGACTTACTGAGGTTCTTTTAACAGTTAACCGCCGCTTTTTAGGTGCAGGTCTACGCCTTAAACCAGGAGGTCTCTTTTTTGGCCTTCGAGACAATATCATAAGCCCCGAGCCTTCTTGATGCTCCACCTCTGGTGACGCCCTTCGGGTCATAGCATTGGCTACAACCTCACTTACTATATTTTTAGCCGCTGATTTTAAATGTGGTTTGGCTATGCTGAAGCCTCTCTTCATAAACGGTAAAACCATCCTGAAGAGGTTACGGAATATACCTCCTATCCCCGAACCATACATTGTCGGCGCTCCATGATATCCTGGTAGTCCATTACCCACTTGATCCACATAGTATGAAACATAACGGTTAGGGTCGAGCTGATGGTGCTCCATAACCCTTTTATTTGTATTATGTTTATAAATATAATACAGCTATTATATATGTAGAGAGGTTTTGGTGGGTCTAAAGTGGAGTTTTACAATCGTTTTACCATAAGTAAATTCAATGTTTTCGTTCTGATCCGTTTTAAGCTCAACCAGAATGTTTTCAATATAGTTCTTGCTGACATGTACGTAGTGCGGCTTGTCATAATTGACAGTGACGATGTCCCCATCCTTGCCGTCTATATGAACTGTTCGCAGGAGGGGCACACAGCTGTCTCCGACCCTTTGATAGGTTATGATGTCGGTATAGACAAATATGTTGTAAAAGCCTGCATGTATATCCGCAGGGAATGGGAATAATTTATCGTTCACATACGTCCATTTATTGGGACCCATCCCCAACATGTAGGATAAATTACCGCTGGTCTTTATACCTCCGTTAGCAGGCCCTGAGATTTGTATCCTTTTATGGATTGGATTGTAGAATAGGAATATTTCCATCTTGTTCAGGGTTAGGTGTTCATTCAACTCTGAGACGATCCTGTCGACGGTTCTATAGAAACCTTTTTTAAGCTTAATAAGTTTCGCAGGTTCCGAGAACCTTTTGCAATAAAAATCACGGTCCTTAGCTTTGATATTATACCAACTATGGGGGTATGTAATCTCGCTGAGACCTACTTCCCAAGCCTCTGATAACTCTATAGGCTTTGGAAAATTGGTTGTATACTTCGAACTCTGATTATTACGATATATCTGTGCCGACGCATTACTGGGGAGAGTCAGGTAGAAGCCGCTGTGTTCCATGATGCCCAACTGTGTACACGCGAATGATGCGCTAGTTATCATGACTAGGGGTTTAAATTAACCCCCGTTGCCTCCACCACATCCTGCTCCAATACCCAACTGTTGAACTTTTGAGGCCAGTTTTTCCAGCGGACCAGCAACCATTTTTTACCCTTTTCTCTCTTCTGATCTAGAATCTCCTCCACGTGAAAGACTTTGTCTTTACCCAACTGGACCTTCTGTAATTCCTTCTCATAAAAAGATCCCTCTATAAGATCCCCGTCATAATCTTTTAATTTGTAGACCGGCGGAATGCGTGGCAGACATTCGGTAACGGTAAACAACTCCGAGCTAAAGCCTTGTTCGTATTTTTTGTCGAAAACACCCCTCAACTTTGATATACGCACCAAGTCACCCACTAGGAATTTAAAAGTCATTTTTTTCTTACGGCGAAGTGGGAACAAACCATACATATTTTTAAAGACTTGAAAAGAGTTTTCCGAAGAGACCTCCGAGGGCTTCATACGTATAGTCTTATGGTAGCTGTGGTTGTAACCGTTTACTAAATCCTGAACTATGTCTGTATATCGGTTGGTGTTGTGAGCTGTAAAATAGCGCCACATCCGCTCTTTCAAAGTCCTATTAAAGCGTTCCACAACCGAAGCTTTCAAATCAGAGCCTGTAGCAAAATGTACTATATTATACTTATTCATTAGCTTCTGAAATGTTTGATTAAAAAATTCTTTTCCGCCATCCGTCTGCACTTTCTTGGGGGCGCCTCCTGCCTTCAAGATCGATTCAAAGGCCCTGGTCACCTCTGCCCCGCTCTTATTTTTTAACACCCTTACATAGGCTAATTTAGAGAAAATATCTATAACCGTTAGCATGTAGCGATTTCCATCATTTTTATCGGCAAGGGACTGCATGTCACATAGATCCGCCTGAAATTGGGATAATGGATGCGTAGAAAAAACTCTATTTCTTGGAAAATGTTTTCTTACAGGTTTATGTAGAGTGTAGGCATCTTGCTCTGATAACCATTCATTCACTTTAGCATCGCTTAACAGACTACCTGTTTCTTCGACTATAGCTCTCTGTAAACGCTCTTTACCCCCATAAGACCCGGGGTTAGAGGGATTATAATATATGTTTTTCAACAGCTGCTCAGCCATCCTTCTTGCCTCTCTGAGGTACAATAACTGTAATGAGCCACTTTCATATAACGACAACATTTCAGTTTGTGAATTTTTATTTTAAGAATGCAACAATTATTACGTATACAGACAATTCAGGATTTGTTGCAAGATACAAGTCCCCGTTTTCTCAACAATCACAGCATGCAACACCCTGTATATATTGTTTAGATTTACAGGTTTGTTTCGCTGAATTTTTAAAACACACACGTCTGATATATAAGTATATAAACAACAAATATGATACACATTCACATTAAAGGGTGGTTCAAACAAATAATGTAAAATCTTAGCCAAAGTTATTTCTAGTTCTTCAGAATCCTCAACAAGCCTTGATACCATATGTGACCATTGTAAACTCTCGCCCGTATGTCGGACATGTTTCATGATTTGCTCCATTTTTAACACACGCTCTACAATAACCCCTGTATTGTGGGTTGTGTAGAACTTTACATTGTTCACTTTATTTTCAATAATCTGATGCATAACATTTGTAAGGTCTCTCAAAAGAAAAAATGTATTTATTCGCTCAAACATCGTAGACACATAGTTACCCATAGCTCTAAATAAACAAAATGTCACTCGGTCTCTTGGGATTTATTGAGCCAGAAAAGCATCACATCAGCCATCACAGCTTCCCTGTATTTGTTGTCGTCCACCAGGGTGTGTCGGATTTCTTTGAGTTTCTCATGGATGAAGAGGGCCTCCTTCAGTTCATGTAGGAAGGCTTCGGTTACCCCGTAAACTCTAGGGATAGACGGCGCAATACCCATAGACTCCAGGGCGATGACCAGCGCTGGTATAAAACGGCAGGACCACAGTCTTTTCACCAGCTCCTCAAAATGATTGAAAAAGTAGTATCTAGGAGGGTCGTAGAGGCAAGGATGACGACGCTGGCTGGGATGATTGATCTCACAGCCGATGCATTTTTCTCGTATATATTCGCCAATCACCACGTTTAAAAGTGTAGCTACAGAGGCCTTGATTGTATCCACAAAAACAGTACTGGCCACCCCATCAAACACATCCTCAGGCTGGGTAAATGTCGGGGGTGTCACGGGTCTTGCCAGGGGTGCGTAGAGTGTAGGGCTTCGTGGCATAGAGTCTTTAGTGTCGGGCCCCCATGACGTAGTGGCTTCCTCGTAGATGGTCTGGAGATCCATGGTGTATGCTGAAATGAAGAACTGTCTGCTTTTTTTCTTTTTATTGTAGAACAAGGCCCTTGGGTATCTGGGGGGGCGGGGTTAAAGCATCCGCTTACTTAGTTTTCTTCTGACGCTGTATCTTCTTGAGGCTCTTTTGCATCGTAATCTTTACGATTCGTATATATTATGCACTTCTTTAAATGAACAAGGCTCTGACGCTGTTGGCTCTGTACAAAGAGAGCATCCAACGGTTGCAACATTTTCAATTCCAGTACATCCCAACTGTTAAAAGGAATAAGCAGACGCAGTCGGGTATCCCCAGTCAGGCCACCACCCCTAAGTTTGTGGTTTCGGATTGCCTCGGTGCCGATATAGAACTCCACGCTGCCGCACGGTCGGCCATTCTTTCTTTGTATTTTCACCCTGTGAAATATTTGTCCTGAGGAGTCCGGGGTACCTTCCCAACGGGTCTCGTGGCCCGTGAACACACTATACCCCTTGGTGATAAGGCTCAGTTCAGGACACACAACCTTGCGAAAAACCGACCAGTCTTCAACACCATATTCCAAGCCTACAGTCTGGTCTGTATATTCTTCTCCTTCATCTACCGTATAGAGGGTCACTCTACAGGCCAGGTAATCAAACCGATACCCCCACTGCTGGCCATTAGACATCAACACTTGATCTGTCAGAGCATTTGTTGGCGGTATTTGGGTTCTATACACATTTAAAAAACGTTTTTTTGGCGCATCATATATTGCTGGTTGATACTTTGCCCTTGCTCTATGGGCAACCCGAAGGCCTGTTTCAGTTGTTACAGTCATCACTGCTTTGGTACCGATCCCAAATTCCATGGTTATTCTTAAGATCTTGTGCACTCTTAAACAGGTATTGTTCAGCGGCTTTATAAGGGGCCTTAACCAACCCAAACCGTGAGAAACAGTAACAGGTTGACCTGACACATGGTCACTTACTCAACCCAGGGCATGCACCCTTCTACATGACATAGGGTCATAAATCATTACATAGGGTCATAAATCAGGCTTGGGTCATCAATCATTAACGGCCTGTCAAAGGGACCCTTACTCACCCCATAGCCCCCACCTAACCAGGCTTGTCTATCAGGCTTGGGTCATCAATCATTAACGGCCTGTCAAATGGACCCTTACTCACCCCATAGCCCCCACCTAACCAGGCTTGCCTGACCAGAAGACATGCACACGTCATCACTACATAGGGTTCACATAGAGTTCACATAGGGTCATCAATCAAAATTTTGACCCGTGACATCTACTCTATTCTCTCTGTCATAATATAAGAGACAGTAGATCTAGCTGGTCTGTCATAATATAATAGAGACAGTAGATCTAGCTGGTCTGTCATAATATAATAGAGACAGTAGATCTAGCTGGTCTGTCATAATATAATAGAGACAGTAGATCTAGCTGGTCTGTCATAATATAATAGAGACAGTAGATCTAGCTGGTCTGTCATAGTATAATAGAGACAGTAGATCTAGCTGGTCTGTCATAATATAATAGAGACAGTAGATCTAGCTGGTCTGTCATAATATAATAGAGACAGTAGATCTAGCTGGTCTGTCATAATATAATAGAGACAGTAGATCTAGCTGGTCTGTCATAATATAATAGAGACAGTAGATCTAGCTGGTCTGTCATAATATAATAGAGACAGTAGATCTAGCTGGTCTGTCATAATATAATAGAGACAGTAGATCTAGCTGGTCTGTCATAATATAATAGAGACAGTAGATCTAGCTGGTCTGTCATAATATAATAGAGACAGTAGATCTAGCTGGTCTGTCATAATATAATAGAGACAGTAGATCTAGCTGGTCTGTCATAATATAATAGAGACAGTAGATCTAGCTGGTCTGTCAATAATATAATAGAGACAGTAGATTAGCTGGTTGACATAATATAATAGAGACAGTAGAATCTAAGCTGGTCTTCATAATTACAATAGAGGACGTTTATCTAGATGGTATGTCATAATATACATAGAGGACAGTCGATTCTAGCTGGTCTGTCATAATATAATAGAGACAGTAGATCTAGCTGGTCGTCATATATAAAGAGACGTAGATCTAGCTGGTCTGTCAACTAATAGAGACAGTAGATCTAGCTGTCTGTCATAATATAATATAGACAGTAGACTAGCTGGTCTGTCATAATATAATAGAGACAGTAGATCTAGCTGTCTGTCATAATATAATAGAGACAGTAGATCTAGCTGGTCTGTCATAATATAATAAGACAGTAGATCTAGCTGGTCTGTCATAATATAATAGAGACAGTAGATCTAGCTGGTCTGTCATAATATAATAGAGACAGTAGATCTAGCTGGTCTGTCATAATATAATAGAGACAGTAGATCTAGCTGTCTGTCATAATATAATAGAGACAGTAGATCTAGCTGGTCTGTCATAATATAATAGAGACAGTAGATCTAGCTGGTCTGTCATAATATAATAGAGACAGTAGATCTAGCTGGTCTGTCATAATATAATAGAGACAGTAGATCTAGCTGGTCTGTCATAATATAATAGAGACAGTAGATCTAGCTGGTCTGTCATAATATAATAGAGACAGTAGATCTAGCTGGTCTGTCATATATAAAGAGACAGTAGATCTAGCTGGTTGTCATAATATAATAGAGACAGTAGATCTACCTGGTCTGTCATAATATAATAGAGACAGTAGATCTAGCCTGGTCTGTCATAATATAATAGAGACAGTAGATCTAGCTGGTCTGTCATAATATAATTAGAGACAGTAGATATAGCTGGTCTGTCATAATATAATAGAGACAGTAGATCTAGCTGGTCTGTCATAATATAATAGAGACAGTAGATCTAGCTGGTCTGTCATAATATAATAGAGACAGTAGATCTAGCTGTCTGTCATAATATAATAGAGACAGTAGATCTAGCTGGTCTGTCATAATATAATAGAGACAGTAGATCTAGCTGGTCTGTCATAATATAATAGAGACAGTAGATCTAGCTGGTCTGTCATAATATAATAGAGAGAGTAGATCTAGCTTGGTCTGTCACAATATAATAGAGACAGTAGATCTAGCTGGCTCTGTCATAATATAATAGAGACAGTAGATCTAGCTGGTCTGTCATAATATAATAGAGACAGTAGATCTAGCTGGCTATGTTCATAATATAATAGAGACAGTAGAGTCTAAGCTAGGTCTGTCATAGATATATAAGAGACAGTAGATCTAGCTGTCTATGGTCATAAGTATAATAGGAGACAGTAATCGAAGCTGGTCATGTCAATAATATAATAGAGACGAGTAGATTAGCTGGCTATGTCCTATAATATACATAGAGACAAGTAGATCTCGCTGGTCTGTCCTAAGTAATAAGAATAGACAGTAGATCTAGCTGTCTTGTCATAATATAATAGAGATAGTAGATCTAGCTGGTCTGTCATAATATAATAGAGACAGTGATCTATCTGGTCATTTCATATACAAGAGACAGTAGATCTAGCTGGTCTGTGTCGTAATATAAATAAGATACTAAATCTACTGGTCTCCTCATAATACAATAGAGCAGATAGATCGAGCTGGTCTGTCCATAATATAATAGAGACAGTAGATTTAGCTGGTCTGTCATAATTTAATAGAGAGGAATTTAGCTGGTCTGTCATAATATAATAGAGATGTTGATATATCTGGTCTTTCAAAATGTAATGAGACAGTTGATCTAGCTGGTCTGTGTCATAATATAATGAGACAGTAGATCTAGCTGGGCTGGTCTAATATAATAGAGACTGTAATCAGCTGGTCTGTCATAATAATTACCATAGAGAAAGTAGATCTAGCTGGTCTGTCATGATATAAATAGCGACAGTAATCTAGCTGGTCTTCATAATATAATATAGACGTAGATCAAGCTGGTCAATCAATAATATAATAGAGCGTAGATTTAGCTGGTCTTTCATAATACAATAGAGACAGTAGATCTGCTGGCTGTCATAATACATAGACGTAGATCTAGCTGGTTGTCATAATATAACAGAGACAGTAGATCTAGCTGATCCCTCATAACATAATATAATAGAGACCAGTAGATCTATCTGGTCGGTCATAATATCCATAGAGACAGTAGATTACCTGTCTGTCAATATATAAACGTAATCAGCTGACGTCATTATATGAGGTAGATCTAGCTGGTCTGTCATTATATCATAGTACAATAGAGACAGTAGATCTAGCTGGTCTATGTAATACTATAATATATAGAGACAGTAGATCTAGCTGGTCTGTCATAATATAATAGAGACAGTAGATCTAGTGGTCTGTCATAATAAAAGAGACAGTAGATCTAGCTGGTCTGTCATAATATATAGAGACGTAGATCAGCTGTCTCATAATATAATAGAGACTGATATCTCTGTCATTAAATATAATAGAGACAGAGATCTAGCTGGTCTGTCATAATACAATAGAGCATAGATCTAGCTGTCTGTCATAATATAATAGACAGTAGATCTAGCTGGTCTGTCATAATATAATAGAGAGTAGATCTAGCTGGTCTGTCATAATATAATAGAGACAGTAGATCTAGCTGGTTTGTCTAATATAATAGAGACAGTAATCTAGCTGGTCTGTCATATTAATAGAAAGCAGTAGATCTAGGCTGTCTGTCATAATAATAATAGAGATCAGTAAGATCTAGCTGGTCTGTCATAATATAATAGAGACAGTAGATCTAGCTGGTCTGTCATATATAATAGAGACAGTAGATCTAGCTGGTCTGTCATATATAATAGAGACAGTAGATCTAGCTGGTCTGTCATAGATACAATAGAGACAGTAGATCAGCTGGCTCTGTCATAATATAATAGAGACAGTAGATTTAGCTGGTCTGTCATAATATAATAGAGACAGTAGATCTAGCTGGTCTGTCATAATATAATAGAGAAGTAGATATAGCTGGTCTGTCAATACTATAATAGAGATAGTAGATCTAGGCTGGTCTGTCAATAATATAATAGAGACAGTAGATCTAGCTGGTCTGTCATAATATAATAGATACGTAGATCTAGCTGGGTCTGTCATAATACCATAGAGACAAGTAGATCTAGCTGGTCTGTCATAATATAATAGAGAAGTAATCTAGCTGGTCTGTCATAATACTAATAGAGACAGTAGATCTAGCTGGTCTGTCATATATAATAGAGACAGTAATTTAGCTGGTCTGTCATAATATAATAGAGACAGTAGATCTAGCTGGTCTGTCATATATAATAGAGACAGTATATTCTAGCTGGTCTGTCATGATATAATAGAGCAGAGTAGATCGTAGCTGGTCTGTCATAATATAAAATTAAAAGAGACCAGTAATCTAGCTGGTCTGTCATAATATAATAGAGACAGTAGATCTAAGCTGGTCTAGTCATAATTATAATTAGAGACAGGAGATTAGCTGGTCGGGCATAATATAACAGACACTAGAGACAAGTAGATCTAGCTCGGTCTGTCATAATAATAATAAGAGACAGTAGATCTATCTTGGTTGTCATAAGTATAAATGAGATAGTAGATCTAGCTGGTCTGTCATAATATAATAGAGACAGTAGATCTAGCTGGTCTGTCATAATATAATAGAGACAGTAGATCTAGCTGGTCTGTCATAATATAATAGAGACAGTAGATCTAGCTGGTCTGTCATAATATAATAGAGACAGTAGATCTAGCTGGTCTGTCATAATATAATAGAGACAGTAGATCTAGCTGGTCTGTCATAATATAATAGAGACAGTAGATCTAGCTGGTCTGTCATAATATAATAGAGACAGTAGATCTAGCTGGTCTGTCATAATATAATAGAGACAGTAGATCTAGCTGGTCTGTCATAATATAATAGACAGTAGATCTAGCTGGTCTGTCATAATATAATAGAGACAGTAGATCTAGCTGGTCTGTCATAATATAATAGAGACAGTAGATCTAGCTGGTCTGTCATAATATAATAGAGACAGTAGATCTAGCTGGTCTGTCATAATATAATAGAGACAGTAGATCTAGCTGGTCTGTCATAATATAATAGAGACAGTAGATCTAGCTGGTCTGTCATAATATAATAGAGACAGTAGATCTAGCTGGTCTGTCATAATATAATAGAGACAGTAGATCTAGCTGGTCTGTCATAATATAATAGAGACAGTAGATCTAGCTGGTCTGTCATAATATAATAGAGACAGTAGATCTAGCTGGTCTGTCATAATATAATAGAGACAGTAGATCTAGCTGGTCTGTCATAATATAATAGAGACAGTAGATCTAGCTGGTCTGTCATAATATAATAGAGACAGTAGATCTAGCTGGTCTGTCATAATATAATAGAGACAGTAGATCTAGCTGGTCTGTCATAATATAATAGAGACAGTAGATCTAGCTGGTCTGTCATAATATAATAGAGACAGTAGATCTAGCTGGTCTGTCATAATATAATAGAGACAGTAGATCTAGCTGGTCTGTCATAATATAATAGAGACAGTAGATCTAGCTGGTCTGTCATAATATAATAGAGACAGTAGATCTAGCTGGTCTGTCATAATATAATAGAGACAGTAGATTAGCTGGTCTTGTCATAATATAATAGAGACAGTAGATCTAGCTGGTCTTTCATAATATAATAGAGACAGTAGATATAGGCTGGTCTGTCATAATATAATAGAGACAGTAGATCTAGCTGGTCTGTCATAATATAATAGAGACAGTAGATCTAGCTGGTCTGTCATAATATAATAGAGACAGTAGATCTAGCTGGTCTGTCATAATATATAGAGACAGTAGATCTAGCTGGTCTGTCATAATATAATAGAGACAGTAGATCTAGCTGGTCTGTCATAATATAATAGAGACAGTAGATCTAGCTGGTCTGTCATAATATAATAGAGACAGTAGATCTAGCTGGTCTGTCATAATATAATAGAGACAGTAGATCTAGCTGGTCTGTCATAATATAATAGAGACAGTAGATCTAGCTGGTCTGTCATAATATAATAGAGACAGTAGATCTAGCTGGTCTGTCATAATATAATAGAGACAGTAGATCTAGCTGGTCTGTCATAATATAATAGAGACAGTAGATCTAGCTGGTCTGTCATAATATAATAGAGACAGTAGATCTAGCTGGTCTGTCATAATATAATAGAGACAGTAGATCTAGCTGGTCTGTCATAATATAATAGAGACAGTAGATCTAGCTGGTCTGTCATAATATAATAGAGACAGTAGATCTAGCTGGTCTGTCATAATATAATAGAGACAGTAGATCTAGCTGGTCTGTCATAATATAATAGAGACAGTAGATCTAGCTGGTCTGTCATAATATAATAGAGACAGTAGATCTAGCTGGTCTGTCATAATATAATAGAGACAGTAGATCTAGCTGGTCTGTCATAATATAATAGAGACAGTAGATCTAGCTGGTCTGTCATAATATAATAGAGACAGTAGATCTAGCTGGTCTGTCATAATATAATAGAGACAGTAGATCTAGCTGGTCTGTCATAATATAATAGAGACAGTAGATCTAGCTGGTCTGTCATAATATAATAGAGACAGTAGATCTAGCTGGTCTGTCATAATATAATAGAGACAGTAGATCTAGCTGGTCTGTCATAATATAATAGAGACAGTAGATCTAGCTGGTCTGTCATAATATAATAGAGACAGTAGATCTAGCTGGTCTGTCATAATATAATAGAGACAGTAGATCTAGCTGGTCTGTCATAATATAATAGAGACAGTAGATCTAGCTGGTCTGTCATAATATAATAGAGACAGTAGATCTAGCTGGTCTGTCATAATATATAGAGACAGTAGATCTAGCTGGTCTGTCATAATATAATAGAGACAGTAGATCTAGCTGGTCTGTCATAATATAATAGAGACAGTAGATCTAGCTGGTCTGTCATAATATAATAGAGACAGTAGATCTAGCTGGTCTGTCATAATATAATAGAGACAGTAGATCTAGCTGGTCTGTCATAATATAATAGAGACAGTAGATCTAGCTGGTCTGTCATAATATAATAGAGACAGTAGATCTAGCTGGTCTGTCATAATATAATAGAGACAGTAGATCTAGCTGGTCTGTCATAATATAATAGAGACAGTAGATCTAGCTGGTCTGTCATAATATAATAGAGACAGTAGATCTAGCTGGTCTGTCATAATATAATAGAGACAGTAGATCTAGCTGGTCTGTCATAATATAATAGAGACAGTAGATCTAGCTGGTCTGTCATAATATAATAGAGACAGTAGATCTAGCTGGTCTGTCATAATATAATAGAGACAGTAGATCTAGCTGGTCTGTCATAATATAATAGAGACAGTAGATCTAGCTGGTCTGTCATAATATAATAGAGACAGTAGATCTAGCTGGTCTGTCATAATATAATAGAGACAGTAGATCTAGCTGGTCTGTCATAATATAATAGAGACAGTAGATCTAGCTGGTCTGTCATAATATAATAGAGACAGTAGATCTAGCTGGTCTGTCATAATATAATAGAGACAGTAGATCTAGCTGGTCTGTCATAATATAATAGAGACAGTAGATCTAGCTGGTCTGTCATAATATAATAGAGACAGTAGATCTAGCTGGTCTGTCATAATATAATAGAGACAGTAGATCTAGCTGGTCTGTCATAATATAATAGAGACAGTAGATCTAGCTGGTCTGTCATAATATAATAGAGACAGTAGATCTAGCTGGTCTGTCATAATATAATAGAGACAGTAGATCTAGCTGGTCTGTCATAATATAATAGAGACAGTAGATCTAGCTGGTCTGTCATAATATAATAGAGACAGTAGATCTAGCTGGTCTGTCATATATAATAGAGACAGTAGATCTAGCTGGTCTGTCATAATATAATAGAGACAGTAGATCTAGCTGGTCTGTCATAATATAATAGAGACAGTAGATCTAGCTGGTCTGTCATAATATAATAGAGACAGTAGATCTAGCTGGTCTGTCATAATATAATAGAGACAGTAGATCTAGCTGGTCTGTCATAATATAATAGAGACAGTAGATCTAGCTGGTCTGTCATAATATAATAGAGACAGTAGATCTAGCTGGTCTGTCATAATATAATAGAGACAGTAGATCTAGCTGGTCTGTCATAATATAATAGAGACAGTAGATCTAGCTGGTCTGTCATAATATAATAGAGACAGTAGATCTAGCTGGTCTGTCATAATATAATAGAGACAGTAGATCTAGCTGGTCTGTCATAATATAATAGAGACAGTAGATCTAGCTGGTCTGTCATAATATAATAGAGACAGTAGATCTAGCTGGTCTGTCATAATATAATAGAGACAGTAGATCTAGCTGGTCTGTCATAATATAATAGAGACAGTAGATCTAGCTGGTCTGTCATAATATAATAGAGACAGTAGATCTAGCTGGTCTGTCATAATATAATAGAGACAGTAGATCTAGCTGGTCTGTCATAATATAATAGAGACAGTAGATCTAGCTGGTCTGTCATAATATAATAGAGACAGTAGATCTAGCTGGTCTGTCATAATATAATAGAGACAGTAGATCTAGCTGGTCTGTCATAATATAATAGAGACAGTAGATCTAGCTGGTCTGTCATAATATAATAGAGACAGTAGATCTAGCTGGTCTGTCATAATATAATAGAGACAGTAGATCTAGCTGGTCTGTCATAATATAATAGAGACAGTAGATCTAGCTGGTCTGTCATAATATAATAGAGACAGTAGATCTAGCTGGTCTGTCATATATAATAGAGACAGTAGATCTAGCTGGTCTGTCATATATATAATAGAGACAGTAGATCTAGCTGGTCTGTCATAATATAATAGAGACAGTAGATCTAGCTGGTCTGTCATAATATAATAGAGACAGTAGATCTAGCTGGTCTGTCATAATATAATAGAGACAGTAGATCTAGCTGGTCTGTCATAATATAATAGAGACAGTAGATCTAGCTGGTCTGTCATAATATAATAGAGACAGTAGATCTAGCTGGTCTGTCATAATATAATAGAGACAGTAGATCTAGCTGGTCTGTCATAATATAATAGAGACAGTAGATCTAGCTGGTCTGTCATATAAATAGAGACAGTAGATCTAGCTGGTCTGTCATAATATAATAGAGACAGTAGATCTAGCTGGTCTGTCATAATATAATAGAGACAGTAGATCTAGCTGGTCTGTCATAATATAATAGAGACAGTAGATCTAGCTGGTCTGTCATAATATAATAGAGACAGTAGATCTAGCTGGTCTGTCATAATATAATAGAGACAGTAGATCTAGCTGGTCTGTCATAATATAATAGAGACAGTAGATCTAGCTGGTCTGTCATAATTAATAGAGACAGTAGATCTAGCTGGTCTGTCATAATATAATAGAGACAGTAGATCTAGCTGGTCTGTCATAATATAATAGAGACAGTAGATCTAGCTGGTCTGTCATAATATAATAGAGACAGTAGATCTAGCTGGTCTGTCATAATATAATAGAGACAGTAGATCTAGCTGGTCTGTCATAATATAATAGAGACAGTAGATCTAGCTGGTCTGTCATAATATAATAGAGACAGTAGATCTAGCTGGTCTGTCATAATATAATAGAGACAGTAGATCTAGCTGGTCTGTCATAATATAATAGAGACAGTAGATCTAGCTGGTCTGTCATAATATAATAGAGACAGTAGATCTAGCTGGTCTGTCATAATATAATAGAGACAGTAGATCTAGCTGGTCTGTCATAATATAATAGAGACAGTAGATCTAGCTGGTCTGTCATATTATAATAGAGACAGTAGATCTAGCTGGTCTGTCATAATATAATAGAGACAGTAGATCTAGCTGGTCTGTCATATATAATAGAGACAGTAGATCTAGCTGGTCTGTCATAATATAATAGAGACAGTAGATCTAGCTGGTCTGTCATATTATAATAGAGACAGTAGATCTAGCTGGTCTGTCATAATATAATAGAGACAGTAGATCTAGCTGGTCTGTCATAATATAATAGAGACAGTAGATCTAGCTGGTCTGTCATATTATAATAGAGACAGTAGATCTAGCTGGTCTGTCATAATGAAATAGAGACAGTAGATCTAGCTGGTCTGTCATAATATAATAGAGACAGTAGATCTAGCTGGTCTGTCATAATATAATAGAGACAGTAGATCTAGCTGGTCTGTCATATATAATAGAGACAGTAGATCTAGCTGGTCTGTCATAATATATAGAGACAGTAGATCTAGCTGGTCTGTCATAATAATAGAGACAGTAGATCTAGCTGGTCTGTCATATATAATAGAGACAGTAGATCTAGCTGGTCTGTCATATTAATAGAGACAGTAGATCTAGCTGGTCTGTCATAATATAATAGAGACAGTAGATCTAGCTGGTCTGTCATAATATAATAGAGACAGTAGATCTAGCTGGTCTGTCATAATATAATAGAGACAGTAGATCTAGCTGGTCTGTCATATATAATAGAGACAGTAGATCTAGCTGGTCTGTCATAATATAATAGAGACAGTAGATCTAGCTGGTCTGTCATAATATAATAGAGACAGTAGATCTAGCTGGTCTGTCATATTATAATAGAGACAGTAGATCTAGCTGGTCTGTCATAATATAATAGAGACAGTAGATCTAGCTGGTCTGTCATAATATAATAGAGACAGTAGATCTAGCTGGTCTGTCATATTATAATAGAGACAGTAGATCTAGCTGGTCTGTCATAATAAATAGAGACAGTAGATCTAGCTGGTCTGTCATATATAATAGAGACAGTAGATCTAGCTGGTCTGTCATAATATAATAGAGACAGTAGATCTAGCTGGTCTGTCATAATATAATAGAGACAGTAGATCTAGCTGGTCTGTCATAATATAATAGAGACAGTAGATCTAGCTGGTCTGTCATAATATAATAGAGACAGTAGATCTAGCTGGTCTGTCATAATATAATAGAGACAGTAGATCTAGCTGGTCTGTCATAATATAATAGAGACAGTAGATCTAGCTGGTCTGTCATAATATAATAGAGACAGTAGATCTAGCTGGTCTGTCATAATATAATAGAGACAGTAGATCTAGCTGGTCTGTCATATATATAGAGACAGTAGATCTAGCTGGTCTGTCATAATATAATAGAGACAGTAGATCTAGCTGGTCTGTCATATATAATAGAGACAGTAGATCTAGCTGGTCTGTCATAATATAATAGAGACAGTAGATCTAGCTGGTCTGTCATAATATAATAGAGACAGTAGATCTAGCTGGTCTGTCATAATATAATAGAGACAGTAGATCTAGCTGGTCTGTCATAATATAATAGAGACAGTAGATCTAGCTGGTCTGTCATAATATAATAGAGACAGTAGATCTAGCTGGTCTGTCATAATATAATAGAGACAGTAGATCTAGCTGGTCTGTCATAATATAATAGAGACAGTAGATCTAGCTGGTCTGTCATAATATATAGAGACAGTAGATCTAGCTGGTCTGTCATAATATAATAGAGACAGTAGATCTAGCTGGTCTGTCATATAAAAGAGACAGTAGATCTAGCTGGTCTGTCATAATATAATAGAGACAGTAGATCTAGCTGGTCTGTCATAATATAATAGAGACAGTAGATCTAGCTGGTCTGTCATAATATAATAGAGACAGTAGATCTAGCTGGTCTGTCATAATATAATAGAGACAGTAGATCTAGCTGGTCTGTCATAATATAATAGAGACAGTAGATCTAGCTGGTCTGTCATAATATAATAGAGACAGTAGATCTAGCTGGTCTGTCATAATATAATAGAGACAGTAGATCTAGCTGGTCTGTCATAATATAATAGAGACAGTAGATCTAGCTGGTCTGTCATAATATAATAGAGACAGTAGATCTAGCTGGTCTGTCATAATATAATAGAGACAGTAGATCTAGCTGGTCTGTCATAATATAATAGAGACAGTAGATCTAGCTGGTCTGTCATAATATAATAGAGACAGTAGATCTAGCTGGTCTGTCATAATATAATAGAGACAGTAGATCTAGCTGGTCTGTCATAATATAATAGAGACAGTAGATCTAGCTGGTCTGTCAATATAATAGAGACAGTAGATCTAGCTGGTCTGTCATAATATAATAGAGACAGTAGATCTAGCTGGTCTGTCATAATATAATAGAGACAGTAGATCTAGCTGGTCTGTCATAATATAATAGAGACAGTAGATCTAGCTGGTCTGTCATAATATAATAGAGACAGTAGATCTAGCTGGTCTGTCATAATATAATAGAGACAGTAGATCTAGCTGGTCTGTCATAATATAATAGAGACAGTAGATCTAGCTGGTCTGTCATAATATAATAGAGACAGTAGATCTAGCTGGTCTGTCATAATATAATAGAGACAGTAGATCTAGCTGGTCTGTCATAATATAATAGAGACAGTAGATCTAGCTGGTCTGTCATAATATAATAGAGACAGTAGATCTAGCTGGTCTGTCATAATATAATAGAGACAGTAGATCTAGCTGGTCTGTCATAATATAATAGAGACAGTAGATCTAGCTGGTCTGTCATAATATAATAGAGACAGTAGATCTAGCTGGTCTGTCATAATATAATAGAGACAGTAGATCTAGCTGGTCTGTCATAATAATAGAGACAGTAGATCTAGCTGGTCTGTCATAATATAATAGAGACAGTAGATCTAGCTGGTCTGTCATAATATAATAGAGACAGTAGATCTAGCTGGTCTGTCATAATATAATAGAGACAGTAGATCTAGCTGGTCTGTCATAATATAATAGAGACAGTAGATCTAGCTGGTCTGTCATAATATAATAGAGACAGTAGATCTAGCTGGTCTGTCATAATATAATAGAGACAGTAGATCTAGCTGGTCTGTCATAATATAATAGAGACAGTAGATCTAGCTGGTCTGTCATATATAATAGAGACAGTAGATCTAGCTGGTCTGTCATATATAATAGAGACAGTAGATCTAGCTGGTCTGTCATAATATAATAGAGACAGTAGATCTAGCTGGTCTGTCATAATATAATAGAGACAGTAGATCTAGCTGGTCTGTCATAATATAATAGAGACAGTAGATCTAGCTGGTCTGTCATAATATAATAGAGACAGTAGATCTAGCTGGTCTGTCATAATATAATAGAGACAGTAGATCTAGCTGGTCTGTCATAATATAATAGAGACAGTAGATCTAGCTGGTCTGTCATAATATAATAGAGACAGTAGATCTAGCTGGTCTGTCATAATATAATAGAGACAGTAGATCTAGCTGGTCTGTCATATATAATAGAGACAGTAGATCTAGCTGGTCTGTCATAATTAATAGAGACAGTAGATCTAGCTGGTCTGTCATAATATAATAGAGACAGTAGATCTAGCTGGTCTGTCATAATATAATAGAGACAGTAGATCTAGCTGGTCTGTCATAATATAATAGAGACAGTAGATCTAGCTGGTCTGTCATAATATAATAGAGACAGTAGATCTAGCTGGTCTGTCATAATATAATAGAGACAGTAGATCTAGCTGGTCTGTCATAATATAATAGAGACAGTAGATCTAGCTGGTCTGTCATAATATAATAGAGACAGTAGATCTAGCTGGTCTGTCATAATATAATAGAGGACAGTAGATTCTAGCTGGCCTGTCATAATATAATAGAGGACAGTAAGATCTAGGGCTGGTCTGTCATAATTTATAATAGAGACAATAGATCTTGCCTGGTCTTGTCATACTAATAGAGGACAGTAGATTCTAGCTGGTCTGTCATAATACAATAAGAGACAGTAGATCTAGCTGGTCTGTCATAATATGATAGAGACAGGTAGATCTACAGCTGGTCTGTCAATAATATAATTAGTAACAGTAGAATCTAGCTGCGTCTGTACATAGCTATAATAGAGACAGTAGATCTAGCTGGTCTGTCATAATATAATAGAGGGACAGTAGATGCTAGCCTGATC
The DNA here is from genome assembly GCF_002021735.2 of Oncorhynchus kisutch. Classification (NCBI taxonomy): domain Eukaryota; kingdom Metazoa; phylum Chordata; class Actinopteri; order Salmoniformes; family Salmonidae; genus Oncorhynchus; species Oncorhynchus kisutch. Next base: position 28,973 of record NW_022262468.1, read on the forward strand.
TCTCATAATATTAATAGAGACAGTAGGGATCTAGCTGGTCTGTCATGGATCCAAGATGGCGTAGCAGTAAGTCGTCCTGTCGTGTCGTGTCCCTGTATATTTTGTTTATATTTTGTTTATTTTTCGTTTTTTTTACATATTTTCGTTTTTACATAGCTATCCCTTTAAAAACATTTTGCTAAACCTAAGCTTCCAAATACGCTGGATCTTCACAACTAGCTATCTAGCTAAACCGCAACCCTGGATGATTACCCCTGGCTAGCGTTTCCACCCACTTAGCTTGAAGCTAGCCCGGCCTGCGCTACCACCGTAGCATACTCCTGAGCTACAATACCCGGGCCCACGACCGGTCTATCGATGTCACCGCATGAAGAGGAATAAACAGACTCACCCCATCGCGACGTCCCCCAAAGGCTAACTCTCTAGCCCTCGCTATCTCCCTGCTTGCTAATTCGGCCTGCTAACTGCTAGCTTGTCCAGCTCCGGTCCGCTAACTGCTACCTTGTCTAGCCCGGGCCTACAAACTGTTAGCTTGTTAGCACAGGCCTGCTAACCGCCTGAATCGCCGCGTCCCAAACGCCCACCGGACCCATATTTACTTTCTATCTCTTTTGACTTTTAATTTGTTTATACCTTCCGGAAACCTGCCTCACCCAATGTGATACGGAATCGCTATTATTTTTTATTTATTTTTAGAACACACTCAAGAACCTCCAGAAGCTAACCAGCTAACTAGCTACAAGCTATTTAGTCATTGTTCGTTTTTTTAACCTGGATAACACTCGCCAGTCCAGCTTCCCTTCCCCATCCACCGCTGCCCCCTGGACACTGATCTCTTGGCTACATAGCTGATGCACGCTGGACTGTCCATAAATCACGGTACTCCATTCTGCTTGTTTGTTTTATCTGTTGGCCCCGTTGCCTAGTCTACGCCATTTTACCTGCTGTTGTTGTGCTAGCTGATTAGCTGTTGTCTCACCTACTGTTTTAGCTAGCTTTCCCAATTCAACACCTGTGATTACTGTATGCCTCGCTGTATGTCTCTCTCAAATGTCAATATGCCTTGTATACTGTTGTTCAGGTTAGTTATCATTGTTTTAGTTCACAATGGAGCCCCTAGTTCCACTCTTCATACCCCTGATAACTCCTTTGTCCCACCTCCCACACATGCGGTGACCTCACCCATTACTACCAGCATGTCCAGAGATACAACCTCTCTCATCATCACCCAGTGCCTGGGCTTACCTCCGCTGTACCCGCACCCCACCATACCCCTGTCTGCGCATTATGCCCTGAATATATTCTACCATGCCCAGAAACCTGCTCCTCTTATTCTCTGTCCCCAACGCTCTAGGCGACCAGTTTTGATAGCCTTTAGCCGCACCCTCATACTACTCCTTCTCTGTTCCGCGGGTGATGTGGAGGTAAACCCAGGCCCTGCATGTCCCCAGGCACCCTCATTTGTTGACTTCTGTGTTCGAAAAAGCCTTGGTTTCATGCATGTCAACATCAGAAGCCTCCTCCCTAAGTTTGTCTTACTCACTGCTTTAGCACACTCTGCTAACCCTGATGTCCTTGCTGTGTCTGAATCCTGGCTCAGGAAGGCCACCAAAAATTCAGAGATTTCCATACCCAACTATAACATCTTCCGTCAAGATAGAACTGCCAAAGGGGGAGGAGTTGCAGTTTACTGCAGAGATGGCCTGCAAAGTAATGTCATACTTTCCAGGTCCATACCCAAACAGTTCGAACTACTAATTTTGAAAATTACTCTCTCCAGAAATAAGTCTCTCACGGTTGCCGCCTGCTACCGACCCCCCTCAGCTCCCAGCTGTGCCCTGGACACCATTTGTGAATTGATCGCCCCCCATCTAGCTTCAGAGTTTGTTCTGTTAGGTGACCTAAACTGGGATATGCTTAACACCCCGCCAGTCCTACAATCTAAGCTAGATGCCCTCAATCTCACACAAATCATCAAGGAACCCACCAGGTACAACCCTAACTCTGTAAACAAGGGCACCCTCATAGACGTCATCCTGACCAACTGGCCCTCCAAATACACCTCCGCTGTCTTCAACCAGGATCTCAGCGATCACTGCCTCATTGCCTGTATCCGCTACGGAGCCGCAGTCAAACGACCACCCCTCATCACTGTCAAACGCTCCCTAAAACACTTCTGTGAGCAGGCCTTTCTAATCGACCTGGCCCGGGTATCCTGGAAGGACATTGACCTCATCCCGTCAGTTGAGGATGCCTGGTCATTCTTTAAAAGTAACTTCCTCACCATTTTAGATAAGCATGCTCCGTTCAAAAAATGCAGAACTAAGAACAGATACAGCCCTTGGTTCACCCCAGACCTGACTGCCCTCGACCAGCACAAAAACATCCTGTGGCGGACTGCAATAGCATCGAATAGTCCCCGTGATATGCAACTGTTCAGGGAAGTCCGGAACCAATACACGCAGTCAGTCAGGAAAGCTAAGGCCAGCTTCTTCAGGCAGAAGTTTGCATCCTGTAGCTCCAACTCCAAAAAGTTCTGGGACACTGTGAAGTCCATGGAGAACAAGAGCACCTCCTCCCAGCTGCCCACTGCACTGAGGCTAGGTAACACGGTCACCACTGATAAATCCATGATTATCGAAAACTTCAATAAGCATTTCTCAACGGCTGGCCATGCCTTCCGCCTGGCTACTTCAACCTCGGCCAACAGCTCCGCCCCCCCCGCAGCTCCTCGCCCAAGCCTCTCCAGGTTCTCCTTTACCCAAATCCAGATAGCAGATGTTCTGAAAGAGCTGCAAAACCTGGACCCGTACAAATCAGCTGGGCTTGACAATCTGGACCCTCTATTTCTGAAACTATCTGCCACCATTGTCGCAACCCCTATTACCAGCCTGTTCAACCTCTCTTTCATCTCGTCTGAGATCCCCAAGGATTGGAAAGCTGCCGCAGTCATCCCCCTCTTCAAAGGGGGAGACACCCTGGACCCAAACTGTTACAGACCTATATCCATCCTGCCCTGCCTATCTAAGGTCTTCGAAAGCCAAGTCAACAAACAGGTCACTGACCATCTCGAATCCCACCGTACCTTCTCCGCTGTGCAATCTGGTTTCCGAGCCGGTCATGGGTGCACCTCAGCCACACTCAAGGTACTAAACGACATCATAACCGCCATCGATAAAAGACAGTACTGTGCAGCCGTCTTCATCGACCTCGCCAAGGCTTTCGACTCTGTCAATCACCATATTCTTATCGGCAGACTCAGTAGCCTCGGTTTTTCGGATGACTGCCTTGCCTGGTTCACCAATTACTTTGCAGACAGAGTTCAGTGTGTCAAATCGGAGGGCATGCTGTCCGGTCCTCTGGCAGTCTCTATGGGGGTGCCACAGGGTTCAATTCTCGGGCCGACTCTTTTCTCTGTGTATATCAATGATGTTGCTCTTGCTGCGGGCGATTCCCTGATCCACCTCTACGCAGACGACACCATTCTATATACTTTCGGCCCGTCTTTGGACACTGTGCTATCTAACCTCCAAACAAGCTTCAATGCCATACAACACTCCTTCCGTGGCCTCCAACTGCTCTTAAACGCTAGTAAACCAAATGCATGCTTTTCAACCGGTCGCTGCCTGCACCTGCATGCCCGACTAGCATCACCACCCTGGATGGTTCCGACCTAGAATATGTGGACGTCTATAAGTACCTAGGTGTCTGGCTAGACTGCAAACTCTCCTTCCAGACTCATATCAAACATCTCCAATCGAAAATCAAATCAAGAGTCGGCTTTCTATTCCGCAACAAAGCCTCCTTCACTCAAGCCGCCAAGCTTACCCTAGTAAAACTGACTATCCTACCGATCCTCGACTTCGGCGATGTCATCTACAAAATGGCTTCCAACACTCTACTCAGCAAACTGGATGCAGTCTATCACAGTGCCATCCGTTTTGTCACTAAAGCACCTTATACTACCCACCACTGCGACTTGTATGCTCTAGTCGGCTGGCCCTCGCTACATATTCGTCGCCAGACCCACTGGCTCCAGGTCATCTACAAGTCTATGCTAGGTAAAGCTCCGCCTTATCTCAGCTCACTGGTCACGATGGCAACACCCATCCGTAGCACGCGCTCCAGCAGGTGTATCTCACTGATCATCCCTAAAGCCAACACCTCATTTGGCCGCCTTTCGTTCCAGTACTCTGCTGCCTGTGACTGGAACGAATTGCAAAAATCGCTGAAGTTGGAGACTTTCATCTCCCTCACCAACTTCAAACATCAGCTATCTGAGCAGCTAACCGATCGCTGCAGCTGTACATAGTCTATTGGTAAATAGCCCACCCTTTTCACCTACCTCATCCCCGTACTGTTTTTATTTATTTACTTTTCTGCTCTTCTGCACACCAATATCTCTACCTGTACATGACCATCTGATCTTTTATCACTCCAGTGTTAATCTGCAAAATTGTAATTATTTGCCTACCTCCTCATGCCTTTTGCACACATTGTATATAGACCCCCCCCTTCGTTTTCTACTGTGTTATTGACTTGTTAATTGTTTACTCCATGTGTAACTCTTTGTTGTATGCTCACACTGCTATGCTTTATCTTGGCCAGGTCGCAGTTGCAAATGAGAACTTGTTCTCAACTAGCCTACCTGGTTAAATAAAGGTGAAATAAAAAAAATAAAAAATAATAATAATAGAGACAGTAGATCTAGCTAGTCTGTCATAATATAATAGAGATAGTAGATCTAGCTGGTCTGTCATATTATAATAGAGACAGTAGATCTAGCTGTTCGTCATAATATGATAGAGACAGTAGATTCTACTGTTGTGTCATATTATAATAGAGACAGTAGATCTAGCTGGTCTGTCCATTATATCAGAGACACTAGATCTAGCATAATATAATAGAGACAGTAGATCTAGCTGGTCTGTCATAATATAATAGAGACATTAGATCTACTGGTCGTGTCATAATATAATAGACAGTAGATCTAGCTGGTATGTCATAATATAATAGAGACAGTAGATCTAGCTGGTCTGTCATATTCTAATAGAGACAGTAGATCTAGCTGGTCTGTCATAATATAATCGAGACAGTAGATCTAGTTGGTCTGTCATATTATAATAGAGACAGTAGATCTAGCTGGTCTGTCATAATATAATCGAGACAGTAGATCTAGTTGGTCTATCATATTATAATAGAGACAGTAGATCTAGCTGGTCTGTCATAATATAATAGACAGTAGATCTAGCTGGTATGTCATAATATAATAGAGACAGTAGATCTAGCTGGTCTGTCATATTCTAATAGAGACAGTAGATCTAGCTGGTCTGTCATAATAATAGAGACATAAGAGACAGTAGATCTAGCTGGTCTGTCATAATATAATAGAGACAGTAGATCTAGCTGGTCTGTCATAATATAATAGAGACAGTAGATCTAGCTGGTCTGTCATAATATAATAGAGACAGTAGATCTAGCTGGTCTGTCATAATATAATAGAGACAGTAGATCTAGCTGGTCTGTCATAATATAATAGAGACAGTAGATCTAGCTGGTCTGTCATAATATAATAGAGACAGTAGATCTAGCTGGTCTGTCATAATATAATAGAGACAGTAGATCTAGCTGGTCTGTCATAATATAATAGAGACAGTAGATCTAGCTGGTCTGTCATAATATAATAGAGACAGTAGATCTAGCTGGTCTGTCATAATATAATAGAGACAGTAGATCTAGCTGGTCTGTCATAATATAATAGAGACAGTAGATCTAGCTGGTCTGTCATAATATAATAGAGACAGTAGATCTAGCTGGTCTGTCATAATATAATAGAGACAGTAGATCTAGCTGGTCTGTCATAATATAATAGAGACAGTAGATCTAGCTGGTCTGTCATAATATAATAGAGACAGTAGATCTAGCTGGTCTGTCATAATATAATAGAGACAGTAGATCTAGCTGGTCTGTCATAATATAATAGAGACAGTAGATCTAGCTGGTCTGTCATAATATAATAGAGACAGTAGATCTAGCTGGTCTGTCATAATATAATAGAGACAGTAGATCTAGCTGGTCTGTCATAATATAATAGAGACAGTAGATCTAGCTGGTCTGTCATAATATAATAGAGACAGTAGATCTAGCTGGTCTGTCATAATATAATAGAGACAGTAGATCTAGCTGGTCTGTCATAATATAATAGAGACAGTAGATCTAGCTGGTCTGTCATAATATAATAGAGACAGTAGATCTAGCTGGTCTGTCATAATATAATAGAGACAGTAGATCTAGCTGGTCTGTCATAATATAATAGAGACAGTAGATCTAGCTGGTCTGTCATAATATAATAGAGACAGTAGATCTAGCTGGTCTGTCATAATATAATAGAGACAGTAGATCTAGCTGGTCTGTCATAATATAATAGAGACAGTAGATCTAGCTGGTCTGTCATAATATAATAGAGACAGTAGATCTAGCTGGTCTGTCATAATATAATAGAGACAGTAGATCTAGCTGGTCTGTCATAATATAATAGAGACAGTAGATCTAGCTGGTCTGTCATAATATAATAGAGACAGTAGATCTAGCTGGTCTGTCATAATATAATAGAGACAGTAGATCTAGCTGGTCTGTCATAATATAATAGAGACAGTAGATCTAGCTGGTCTGTCATAATATAATAGAGACAGTAGATCTAGCTGGTCTGTCATAATATAATAGAGACAGTAGATCTAGCTGGTCTGTCATAATATAATAGAGACAGTAGATCTAGCTGGTCTGTCATAATATAATAGAGACAGTAGATCTAGCTGGTCTGTCATAATATAATAGAGACAGTAGATCTAGCTGGTCTGTCATAATATAATAGAGACAGTAGATCTAGCTGGTCTGTCATAATATAATAGAGACAGTAGATCTAGCTGGTCTGTCATAATATAATAGAGACAGTAGATCTAGCTGGTCTGTCATAATATAATAGAGACAGTAGATCTAGCTGGTCTGTCATAATATAATAGAGACAGTAGATCTAGCTGGTCTGTCATAATATAATAGAGACAGTAGATCTAGCTGGTCTGTCATAATATAATAGAGACAGTAGATCTAGCTGGTCTGTCATAATATAATAGAGACAGTAGATCTAGCTGGTCTGTCATAATATAATAGAGACAGTAGATCTAGCTGGTCTGTCATAATATAATAGAGACAGTAGATCTAGCTGGTCTGTCATAATATAATAGAGACAGTAGATCTAGCTGGTCTGTCATAATATAATAGAGACAGTAGATCTAGCTGGTCTGTCATAATATAATAGAGACAGTAGATCTAGCTGGTCTGTCATAATATAATAGAGACAGTAGATCTAGCTGGTCTGTCATAATATAATAGAGACAGTAGATCTAGCTGGTCTGTCATAATATAATAGAGACAGTAGATCTAGCTGGTCTGTCATAATATAATAGAGACAGTAGATCTAGCTGGTCTGTCATAATATAATAGAGACAGTAGATCTAGCTGGTCTGTCATAATATAATAGAGACAGTAGATCTAGCTGGTCTGTCATAATATAATAGAGACAGTAGATCTAGCTGGTCTGTCATAATATAATAGAGACAGTAGATCTAGCTGGTCTGTCATAATATAATAGAGACAGTAGATCTAGCTGGTCTGTCATAATATAATAGAGACAGTAGATCTAGCTGGTCTGTCATAATATAATAGAGACAGTAGATCTAGCTGGTCTGTCATAATATAATAGAGACAGTAGATCTAGCTGGTCTGTCATAATATAATAGAGACAGTAGATCTAGCTGGTCTGTCATAATATAATAGAGACAGTAGATCTAGCTGGTCTGTCATAATATAATAGAGACAGTAGATCTAGCTGGTCTGTCATAATATAATAGAGACAGTAGATCTAGCTGGTCTGTCATAATATAATAGAGACAGTAGATCTAGCTGGTCTGTCATAATATAATAGAGACAGTAGATCTAGCTGGTCTGTCATAATATAATAGAGACAGTAGATCTAGCTGGTCTGTCATAATATAATAGAGACAGTAGATCTAGCTGGTCTGTCATAATATAATAGAGACAGTAGATCTAGCTGGTCTGTCATAATATAATAGAGACAGTAGATCTAGCTGGTCTGTCATAATATAATAGAGACAGTAGATCTAGCTGGTCTGTCATAATATAATAGAGACAGTAGATCTAGCTGGTCTGTCATAATATAATAGAGACAGTAGATCTAGCTGGTCTGTCATAATATAATAGAGACAGTAGATCTAGCTGGTCTGTCATAATATAATAGAGACAGTAGATCTAGCTGGTCTGTCATAATATAATAGAGACAGTAGATCTAGCTGGTCTGTCATAATATAATAGAGACAGTAGATCTAGCTGGTCTGTCATAATATAATAGAGACAGTAGATCTAGCTGGTCTGTCATAATATAATAGAGACAGTAGATCTAGCTGGTCTGTCATAATATAATAGAGACAGTAGATCTAGCTGGTCTGTCATAATATAATAGAGACAGTAGATCTAGCTGGTCTGTCATAATATAATAGAGACAGTAGATCTAGCTGGTCTGTCATAATATAATAGAGACAGTAGATCTAGCTGGTCTGTCATAATATAATAGAGACAGTAGATCTAGCTGGTCTGTCATAATATAATAGAGACAGTAGATCTAGCTGGTCTGTCATAATATAATAGAGACAGTAGATCTAGCTGGTCTGTCATAATATAATAGAGACAGTAGATCTAGCTGGTCTGTCATAATATAATAGAGACAGTAGATCTAGCTGGTCTGTCATAATATAATAGAGACAGTAGATCTAGCTGGTCTGTCATAATATAATAGAGACAGTAGATCTAGCTGGTCTGTCATATATAATAGAGACAGTAGATCTAGCTGGTCTGTCATAATATAATAGAGACAGTAGATCTAGCTGGTCTGTCATAATATAATAGAGACAGTAGATCTAGCTGGTCTGTCATAATATAATAGAGACAGTAGATCTAGCTGGTCTGTCATAATATAATAGAGACAGTAGATCTAGCTGGTCTGTCATAATATAATAGAGACAGTAGATCTAGCTGGTCTGTCATAATATAATAGAGACAGTAGATCTAGCTGGTCTGTCATAATATAATAGAGACAGTAGATCTAGCTGGTCTGTCATAATATAATAGAGACAGTAGATCTAGCTGGTCTGTCATAATATAATAGAGACAGTAGATCTAGCTGGTCTGTCATAATATAATAGAGACAGTAGATCTAGCTGGTCTGTCATAATATAATAGAGACAGTAGATCTAGCTGGTCTGTCATAATATAATAGAGACAGTAGATCTAGCTGGTCTGTCATAATATAATAGAGACAGTAGATCTAGCTGGTCTGTCATAATATAATAGAGACAGTAGATCTAGCTGGTCTGTCATAATATAATAGAGACAGTAGATCTAGCTGGTCTGTCATAATATAATAGAGACAGTAGATCTAGCTGGTCTGTCATAATATAATAGAGACAGTAGATCTAGCTGGTCTGTCATAATATAATAGAGACAGTAGATCTAGCTGGTCTGTCATAATATAATAGAGACAGTAGATCTAGCTGGTCTGTCATAATATAATAGAGACAGTAGATCTAGCTGGTCTGTCATAATATAATAGAGACAGTAGATCTAGCTGGTCTGTCATAATATAATAGAGACAGTAGATCTAGCTGGTCTGTCATAATATATATAGAGACAGTAGATCTAGCTGGTCTGTCATAATATAATAGAGACAGTAGATCTAGCTGGTCTGTCATAATATAATAGAGACAGTAGATCTAGCTGGTCTGTCATAATATAATAGAGACAGTAGATCTAGCTGGTCTGTCATAATATAATAGAGACAGTAGATCTAGCTGGTCTGTCATAATATAATAGAGACAGTAGATCTAGCTGGTCTGTCATAATATAATAGAGACAGTAGATCTAGCTGGTCTGTCATAATATAATAGAGACAGTAGATCTAGCTGGTCTGTCATAATATAATAGAGACAGTAGATCTAGCTGGTCTGTCATAATATAATAGAGACAGTAGATCTAGCTGGTCTGTCATAATATAATAGAGACAGTAGATCTAGCTGGTCTGTCATAATATAATAGAGACAGTAGATCTAGCTGGTCTGTCATAATATAATAGAGACAGTAGATCTAGCTGGTCTGTCATAATATAATAGAGACAGTAGATCTAGCTGGTCTGTCATAATATAATAGAGACAGTAGATCTAGCTGGTCTGTCATAATATAATAGAGACAGTAGATCTAGCTGGTCTGTCATAATATATAGAGACAGTAGATCTAGCTGGTCTGTCATAATATAATAGAGACAGTAGATCTAGCTGGTCTGTCATAATATAATAGAGACAGTAGATCTAGCTGGTCTGTCATAATATAATAGAGACAGTAGATCTAGCTGGTCTGTCATAATATAATAGAGACAGTAGATCTAGCTGGTCTGTCATAATATAATAGAGACAGTAGATCTAGCTGGTCTGTCATAATATAATAGAGACAGTAGATCTAGCTGGTCTGTCATAATATAATAGAGACAGTAGATCTAGCTGGTCTGTCATAATATAATAGAGACAGTAGATCTAGCTGGTCTGTCATAATATAATAGAGACAGTAGATCTAGCTGGTCTGTCATAATATAATAGAGACAGTAGATCTAGCTGGTCTGTCATAATATAATAGAGACAGTAGATCTAGCTGGTCTGTCATAATATAATAGAGACAGTAGATCTAGCTGGTCTGTCATAATATAATAGAGACAGTAGATCTAGCTGGTCTGTCATAATATATAGAGACAGTAGATCTAGCTGGTCTGTCATAATATAATAGAGACAGTAGATCTAGCTGGTCTGTCATAATATAATAGAGACAGTAGATCTAGCTGGTCTGTCATAATATAATAGAGACAGTAGATCTAGCTGGTCTGTCATAATATAATAGAGACAGTAGATCTAGCTGGTCTGTCATAATATAATAGAGACAGTAGATCTAGCTGGTCTGTCATAATATAATAGAGACAGTAGATCTAGCTGGTCTGTCATAATATAATAGAGACAGTAGATCTAGCTGGTCTGTCATAATATAATAGAGACAGTAGATCTAGCTGGTCTGTCATAATATAATAGAGACAGTAGATCTAGCTGGTCTGTCATAATATAATAGAGACAGTAGATCTAGCTGGTCTGTCATAATATAATAGAGACAGTAGATCTAGCTGGTCTGTCATAATATAATAGAGACAGTAGATCTAGCTGGTCTGTCATAATATAATAGAGACAGTAGATCTAGCTGGTCTGTCATAATATAATAGAGACAGTAGATCTAGCTGGTCTGTCATAATATAATAGAGACAGTAGATCTAGCTGGTCTGTCATAATATAATAGAGACAGTAGATCTAGCTGGTCTGTCATAATATAATAGAGACAGTAGATCTAGCTGGTCTGTCATAATATAATAGAGACAGTAGATCTAGCTGGTCTGTCATAATATAATAGAGACAGTAGATCTAGCTGGTCTGTCATAATATAATAGAGACAGTAGATCTAGCTGGTCTGTCATAATATAATAGAGACAGTAGATCTAGCTGGTCTGTCATAATATAATAGAGACAGTAGATCTAGCTGGTCTGTCATAATATAATAGAGACAGTAGATCTAGCTGGTCTGTCATAATATAATAGAGACAGTAGATCTAGCTGGTCTGTCATAATATAATAGAGACAGTAGATCTAGCTGGTCTGTCATAATATAATAGAGACAGTAGATCTAGCTGGTCTGTCATAATATAATAGAGACAGTAGATCTAGCTGGTCTGTCATAATATAATAGAGACAGTAGATCTAGCTGGTCTGTCATAATATAATAGAGACAGTAGATCTAGCTGGTCTGTCATAATATAATAGAGACAGTAGATCTAGCTGGTCTGTCATAATATAATAGAGACAGTAGATCTAGCTGGTCTGTCATAATATAATAGAGACAGTAGATCTAGCTGGTCTGTCATAATATAATAGAGACAGTAGATCTAGCTGGTCTGTCATAATATAATAGAGACAGTAGATCTAGCTGGTCTGTCATAATATAATAGAGACAGTAGATCTAGCTGGTCTGTCATAATATAATAGAGACAGTAGATCTAGCTGGTCTGTCATAATATAATAGAGACAGTAGATCTAGCTGGTCTGTCATAATATAATAGAGACAGTAGATCTAGCTGGTCTGTCATAATATAATAGAGACAGTAGATCTAGCTGGTCTGTCATAATATAATAGAGACAGTAGATCTAGCTGGTCTGTCATAATATAATAGAGACAGTAGATCTAGCTGGTCTGTCATAATATAATAGAGACAGTAGATCTAGCTGGTCTGTCATAATATAATAGAGACAGTAGATCTAGCTGGTCTGTCATAATATAATAGAGACAGTAGATCTAGCTGGTCTGTCATAATATAATAGAGACAGTAGATCTAGCTGGTCTGTCATAATATAATAGAGACAGTAGATCTAGCTGGTCTGTCATAATATAATAGAGACAGTAGATCTAGCTGGTCTGTCATAATATAATAGAGACAGTAGATCTAGCTGGTCTGTCATAATATAATAGAGACAGTAGATCTAGCTGGTCTGTCATAATATAATAGAGACAGTAGATCTAGCTGGTCTGTCATAATATAATAGAGACAGTAGATCTAGCTGGTCTGTCATAATATAATAGAGACAGTAGATCTAGCTGGTCTGTCATAATATAATAGAGACAGTAGATCTAGCTGGTCTGTCATAATATAATAGAGACAGTAGATCTAGCTGGTCTGTCATAATATAATAGAGACAGTAGATCTAGCTGGTCTGTCATAATATAATAGAGACAGTAGATCTAGCTGGTCTGTCATAATATAATAGAGACAGTAGATCTAGCTGGTCTGTCATAATATAATAGAGACAGTAGATCTAGCTGGTCTGTCATAATATAATAGAGACAGTAGATCTAGCTGGTCTGTCATAATATAATAGAGACAGTAGATCTAGCTGGTCTGTCATAATATAATAGAGACAGTAGATCTAGCTGGTCTGTCATAATATAATAGAGACAGTAGATCTAGCTGGTCTGTCATAATATAATAGAGACAGTAGATCTAGCTGGTCTGTCATAATATAATAGAGACAGTAGATCTAGCTGGTCTGTCATAATATAATAGAGACAGTAGATCTAGCTGGTCTGTCATAATATAATAGAGACAGTAGATCTAGCTGGTCTGTCATAATATAATAGAGACAGTAGATCTAGCTGGTCTGTCATAATATAATAGAGACAGTAGATCTAGCTGGTCTGTCATAATATAATAGAGACAGTAGATCTAGCTGGTCTGTCATAATATAATAGAGACAGTAGATCTAGCTGGTCTGTCATAATATAATAGAGACAGTAGATCTAGCTGGTCTGTCATAATATAATAGAGACAGTAGATCTAGCTGGTCTGTCATAATATAATAGAGACAGTAGATCTAGCTGGTCTGTCATAATATAATAGAGACAGTAGATCTAGCTGGTCTGTCATAATATAATAGAGACAGTAGATCTAGCTGGTCTGTCATAATATAATAGAGACAGTAGATCTAGCTGGTCTGTCATAATATAATAGAGACAGTAGATCTAGCTGGTCTGTCATAATATAATAGAGACAGTAGATCTAGCTGGTCTGTCATAATATAATAGAGACAGTAGATCTAGCTGGTCTGTCATAATATAATAGAGACAGTAGATCTAGCTGGTCTGTCATAATATAATAGAGACAGTAGATCTAGCTGGTCTGTCATAATATAATAGAGACAGTAGATCTAGCTGGTCTGTCATAATATAATAGAGACAGTAGATCTAGCTGGTCTGTCATAATATAATAGAGACAGTAGATCTAGCTGGTCTGTCATAATATAATAGAGACAGTAGATCTAGCTGGTCTGTCATAATATAATAGAGACAGTAGATCTAGCTGGTCTGTCATAATATAATAGAGACAGTAGATCTAGCTGGTCTGTCATAATATAATAGAGACAGTAGATCTAGCTGGTCTGTCATAATATAATAGAGACAGTAGATCTAGCTGGTCTGTCATAATATAATAGAGACAGTAGATCTAGCTGGTCTGTCATAATATAATAGAGACAGTAGATCTAGCTGGTCTGTCATAATATAATAGAGACAGTAGATCTAGCTGGTCTGTCATAATATAATAGAGACAGTAGATCTAGCTGGTCTGTCATAATATAATAGAGACAGTAGATCTAGCTGGTCTGTCATAATATAATAGAGACAGTAGATCTAGCTGGTCTGTCATAATATAATAGAGACAGTAGATCTAGCTGGTCTGTCATAATATAATAGAGACAGTAGATCTAGCTGGTCTGTCATAATATAATAGAGACAGTAGATCTAGCTGGTCTGTCATAATATAATAGAGACAGTAGATCTAGCTGGTCTGTCATAATATAATAGAGACAGTAGATCTAGCTGGTCTGTCATAATATAATAGAGACAGTAGATCTAGCTGGTCTGTCATAATATAATAGAGACAGTAGATCTAGCTGGTCTGTCATAATATAATAGAGACAGTAGATCTAGCTGGTCTGTCATAATATAATAGAGACAGTAGATCTAGCTGGTCTGTCATAATATAATAGAGACAGTAGATCTAGCTGGTCTGTCATAATATAATAGAGACAGTAGATCTAGCTGGTCTGTCATAATATAATAGAGACAGTAGATCTAGCTGGTCTGTCATAATATAATAGAGACAGTAGATCTAGCTGGTCTGTCATAATATAATAGAGACAGTAGATCTAGCTGGTCTGTCATAATATAATAGAGACAGTAGATCTAGCTGGTCTGTCATAATATAATAGAGACAGTAGATCTAGCTGGTCTGTCATAATATAATAGAGACAGTAGATCTAGCTGGTCTGTCATAATATAATAGAGACAGTAGATCTAGCTGGTCTGTCATAATATAATAGAGACAGTAGATCTAGCTGGTCTGTCATAATATAATAGAGACAGTAGATCTAGCTGGTCTGTCATAATATAATAGAGACAGTAGATCTAGCTGGTCTGTCATAATATAATAGAGACAGTAGATCTAGCTGGTCTGTCATAATATAATAGAGACAGTAGATCTAGCTGGTCTGTCATAATATAATAGAGACAGTAGATCTAGCTGGTCTGTCATAATATAATAGAGACAGTAGATCTAGCTGGTCTGTCATAATATAATAGAGACAGTAGATCTAGCTGGTCTGTCATAATATAATAGAGACAGTAGATCTAGCTGGTCTGTCATAATATAATAGAGACAGTAGATCTAGCTGGTCTGTCATAATATAATAGAGACAGTAGATCTAGCTGGTCTGTCATAATATAATAGAGACAGTAGATCTAGCTGGTCTGTCATAATATAATAGAGACAGTAGATCTAGCTGGTCTGTCATAATATAATAGAGACAGTAGATCTAGCTGGTCTGTCATAATATAATAGAGACAGTAGATCTAGCTGGTCTGTCATAATATAATAGAGACAGTAGATCTAGCTGGTCTGTCATAATATAATAGAGACAGTAGATCTAGCTGGTCTGTCATAATATAATAGAGACAGTAGATCTAGCTGGTCTGTCATAATATAATAGAGACAGTAGATCTAGCTGGTCTGTCATAATATAATAGAGACAGTAGATCTAGCTGGTCTGTCATAATATAATAGAGACAGTAGATCTAGCTGGTCTGTCATAATATAATAGAGACAGTAGATCTAGCTGGTCTGTCATAATATAATAGAGACAGTAGATCTAGCTGGTCTGTCATAATATAATAGAGACAGTAGATCTAGCTGGTCTGTCATAATATAATAGAGACAGTAGATCTAGCTGGTCTGTCATAATATAATAGAGACAGTAGATCTAGCTGGTCTGTCATAATATAATAGAGACAGTAGATCTAGCTGGTCTGTCATAATATAATAGAGACAGTAGATCTAGCTGGTCTGTCATAATATAATAGAGACAGTAGATCTAGCTGGTCTGTCATAATATAATAGAGACAGTAGATCTAGCTGGTCTGTCATAATATAATAGAGACAGTAGATCTAGCTGGTCTGTCATAATATAATAGAGACAGTAGATCTAGCTGGTCTGTCATAATATAATAGAGACAGTAGATCTAGCTGGTCTGTCATAATATAATAGAGACAGTAGATCTAGCTGGTCTGTCATAATATAATAGAGACAGTAGATCTAGCTGGTCTGTCATAATATAATAGAGACAGTAGATCTAGCTGGTCTGTCATAATATAATAGAGACAGTAGATCTAGCTGGTCTGTCATAATATAATAGAGACAGTAGATCTAGCTGGTCTGTCATAATATAATAGAGACAGTAGATCTAGCTGGTCTGTCATAATATAATAGAGACAGTAGATCTAGCTGGTCTGTCATAATATAATAGAGACAGTAGATCTAGCTGGTCTGTCATAATATAATAGAGACAGTAGATCTAGCTGGTCTGTCATAATATAATAGAGACAGTAGATCTAGCTGGTCTGTCATAATATAATAGAGACAGTAGATCTAGCTGGTCTGTCATAATATAATAGAGACAGTAGATCTAGCTGGTCTGTCATAATATAATAGAGACAGTAGATCTAGCTGGTCTGTCATAATATAATAGAGACAGTAGATCTAGCTGGTCTGTCATAATATAATAGAGACAGTAGATCTAGCTGGTCTGTCATAATATAATAGAGACAGTAGATCTAGCTGGTCTGTCATAATATAATAGAGACAGTAGATCTAGCTGGTCTGTCATAATATAATAGAGACAGTAGATCTAGCTGGTCTGTCATAATATAATAGAGACAGTAGATCTAGCTGGTCTGTCATAATATAATAGAGACAGTAGATCTAGCTGGTCTGTCATAATATAATAGAGACAGTAGATCTAGCTGGTCTGTCATAATATAATAGAGACAGTAGATCTAGCTGGTCTGTCATAATATAATAGAGACAGTAGATCTAGCTGGTCTGTCATAATATAATAGAGACAGTAGATCTAGCTGGTCTGTCATAATATAATAGAGACAGTAGATCTAGCTGGTCTGTCATAATATAATAGAGACAGTAGATCTAGCTGGTCTGTCATAATATAATAGAGACAGTAGATCTAGCTGGTCTGTCATAATATAATAGAGACAGTAGATCTAGCTGGTCTGTCATAATATAATAGAGACAGTAGATCTAGCTGGTCTGTCATAATATAATAGAGACAGTAGATCTAGCTGGTCTGTCATAATATAATAGAGACAGTAGATCTAGCTGGTCTGTCATAATATAATAGAGACAGTAGATCTAGCTGGTCTGTCATAATATAATAGAGACAGTAGATCTAGCTGGTCTGTCATAATATAATAGAGACAGTAGATCTAGCTGGTCTGTCATAATATAATAGAGACAGTAGATCTAGCTGGTCTGTCATAATATAATAGAGACAGTAGATCTAGCTGGTCTGTCATAATATAATAGAGACAGTAGATCTAGCTGGTCTGTCATAATATAATAGAGACAGTAGATCTAGCTGGTCTGTCATAATATAATAGAGACAGTAGATCTAGCTGGTCTGTCATAATATAATAGAGACAGTAGATCTAGCTGGTCTGTCATAATATAATAGAGACAGTAGATCTAGCTGGTCTGTCATAATATAATAGAGACAGTAGATCTAGCTGGTCTGTCATAATATAATAGAGACAGTAGATCTAGCTGGTCTGTCATAATATAATAGAGACAGTAGATCTAGCTGGTCTGTCATAATATAATAGAGACAGTAGATCTAGCTGGTCTGTCATAATATAATAGAGACAGTAGATCTAGCTGGTCTGTCATAATATAATAGAGACAGTAGATCTAGCTGGTCTGTCATAATATAATAGAGACAGTAGATCTAGCTGGTCTGTCATAATATAATAGAGACAGTAGATCTAGCTGGTCTGTCATAATATAATAGAGACAGTAGATCTAGCTGGTCTGTCATAATATAATAGAGACAGTAGATCTAGCTGGTCTGTCATAATATAATAGAGACAGTAGATCTAGCTGGTCTGTCATAATATAATAGAGACAGTAGATCTAGCTGGTCTGTCATAATATAATAGAGACAGTAGATCTAGCTGGTCTGTCATAATATAATAGAGACAGTAGATCTAGCTGGTCTGTCATAATATAATAGAGACAGTAGATCTAGCTGGTCTGTCATAATATAATAGAGACAGTAGATCTAGCTGGTCTGTCATAATATAATAGAGACAGTAGATCTAGCTGGTCTGTCATAATATAATAGAGACAGTAGATCTAGCTGGTCTGTCATAATATAATAGAGACAGTAGATCTAGCTGGTCTGTCATAATATAATAGAGACAGTAGATCTAGCTGGTCTGTCATAATATAATAGAGACAGTAGATCTAGCTGGTCTGTCATAATATAATAGAGACAGTAGATCTAGCTGGTCTGTCATAATATAATAGAGACAGTAGATCTAGCTGGTCTGTCATAATATAATAGAGACAGTAGATCTAGCTGGTCTGTCATAATATAATAGAGACAGTAGATCTAGCTGGTCTGTCATAATATAATAGAGACAGTAGATCTAGCTGGTCTGTCATAATATAATAGAGACAGTAGATCTAGCTGGTCTGTCATAATATAATAGAGACAGTAGATCTAGCTGGTCTGTCATAATATAATAGAGACAGTAGATCTAGCTGGTCTGTCATAATATAATAGAGACAGTAGATCTAGCTGGTCTGTCATAATATAATAGAGACAGTAGATCTAGCTGGTCTGTCATAATATAATAGAGACAGTAGATCTAGCTGGTCTGTCATAATATAATAGAGACAGTAGATCTAGCTGGTCTGTCATAATATAATAGAGACAGTAGATCTAGCTGGTCTGTCATAATATAATAGAGACAGTAGATCTAGCTGGTCTGTCATAATATAATAGAGACAGTAGATCTAGCTGGTCTGTCATAATATAATAGAGACAGTAGATCTAGCTGGTCTGTCATAATATAATAGAGACAGTAGATCTAGCTGGTCTGTCATAATATAATAGAGACAGTAGATCTAGCTGGTCTGTCATAATATAATAGAGACAGTAGATCTAGCTGGTCTGTCATAATATAATAGAGACAGTAGATCTAGCTGGTCTGTCATAATATAATAGAGACAGTAGATCTAGCTGGTCTGTCATAATATAATAGAGACAGTAGATCTAGCTGGTCTGTCATAATATAATAGAGACAGTAGATCTAGCTGGTCTGTCATAATATAATAGAGACAGTAGATCTAGCTGGTCTGTCATAATATAATAGAGACAGTAGATCTAGCTGGTCTGTCATAATATAATAGAGACAGTAGATCTAGCTGGTCTGTCATAATATAATAGAGACAGTAGATCTAGCTGGTCTGTCATAATATAATAGAGACAGTAGATCTAGCTGGTCTGTCATAATATAATAGAGACAGTAGATCTAGCTGGTCTGTCATAATATAATAGAGACAGTAGATCTAGCTGGTCTGTCATAATATAATAGAGACAGTAGATCTAGCTGGTCTGTCATAATATAATAGAGACAGTAGATCTAGCTGGTCTGTCATAATATAATAGAGACAGTAGATCTAGCTGGTCTGTCATAATATAATAGAGACAGTAGATCTAGCTGGTCTGTCATAATATAATAGAGACAGTAGATCTAGCTGGTCTGTCATAATATAATAGAGACAGTAGATCTAGCTGGTCTGTCATAATATAATAGAGACAGTAGATCTAGCTGGTCTGTCATAATATAATAGAGACAGTAGATCTAGCTGGTCTGTCATAATATAATAGAGACAGTAGATCTAGCTGGTCTGTCATAATATAATAGAGACAGTAGATCTAGCTGGTCTGTCATAATATAATAGAGACAGTAGATCTAGCTGGTCTGTCATAATATAATAGAGACAGTAGATCTAGCTGGTCTGTCATAATATAATAGAGACAGTAGATCTAGCTGGTCTGTCATAATATAATAGAGACAGTAGATCTAGCTGGTCTGTCATAATATAATAGAGACAGTAGATCTAGCTGGTCTGTCATAATATAATAGAGACAGTAGATCTAGCTGGTCTGTCATAATATAATAGAGACAGTAGATCTAGCTGGTCTGTCATAATATAATAGAGACAGTAGATCTAGCTGGTCTGTCATAATATAATAGAGACAGTAGATCTAGCTGGTCTGTCATAATATAATAGAGACAGTAGATCTAGCTGGTCTGTCATAATATAATAGAGACAGTAGATCTAGCTGGTCTGTCATAATATAATAGAGACAGTAGATCTAGCTGGTCTGTCATAATATAATAGAGACAGTAGATCTAGCTGGTC
Source organism: Oncorhynchus kisutch (assembly GCF_002021735.2). Classification (NCBI taxonomy): domain Eukaryota; kingdom Metazoa; phylum Chordata; class Actinopteri; order Salmoniformes; family Salmonidae; genus Oncorhynchus; species Oncorhynchus kisutch. Next base: position 49,516 of record NW_022262468.1, read on the forward strand.
TGTCATAATATAATAGAGACAGTAGATCTAGCTGGTCTGTCATAATATAATAGAGACAGTAGATCTAGCTGGTCTGTCATAATATAATAGAGACAGTAGATCTAGCTGGTCTGTCATAATATAATAGAGACAGTAGATCTAGCTGGTCTGTCATAATATAATAGAGACAGTAGATCTAGCTGGTCTGTCATAATATAATAGAGACAGTAGATCTAGCTGGTCTGTCATAATATAATAGAGACAGTAGATCTAGCTGGTCTGTCATAATATAATAGAGACAGTAGATCTAGCTGGTCTGTCATAATATAATAGAGACAGTAGATCTAGCTGGTCTGTCATAATATAATAGAGACAGTAGATCTAGCTGGTCTGTCATAATATAATAGAGACAGTAGATCTAGCTGGTCTGTCATAATATAATAGAGACAGTAGATCTAGCTGGTCTGTCATAATATAATAGAGACAGTAGATCTAGCTGGTCTGTCATAATATAATAGAGACAGTAGATCTAGCTGGTCTGTCATAATATAATAGAGACAGTAGATCTAGCTGGTCTGTCATAATATAATAGAGACAGTAGATCTAGCTGGTCTGTCATAATATAATAGAGACAGTAGATCTAGCTGGTCTGTCATAATATAATAGAGACAGTAGATCTAGCTGGTCTGTCATAATATAATAGAGACAGTAGATCTAGCTGGTCTGTCATAATATAATAGAGACAGTAGATCTAGCTGGTCTGTCATAATATAATAGAGACAGTAGATCTAGCTGGTCTGTCATAATATAATAGAGACAGTAGATCTAGCTGGTCTGTCATAATATAATAGAGACAGTAGATCTAGCTGGTCTGTCATAATATAATAGAGACAGTAGATCTAGCTGGTCTGTCATAATATAATAGAGACAGTAGATCTAGCTGGTCTGTCATAATATAATAGAGACAGTAGATCTAGCTGGTCTGTCATAATATAATAGAGACAGTAGATCTAGCTGGTCTGTCATAATATAATAGAGACAGTAGATCTAGCTGGTCTGTCATAATATAATAGAGACAGTAGATCTAGCTGGTCTGTCATAATATAATAGAGACAGTAGATCTAGCTGGTCTGTCATAATATAATAGAGACAGTAGATCTAGCTGGTCTGTCATAATATAATAGAGACAGTAGATCTAGCTGGTCTGTCATAATATAATAGAGACAGTAGATCTAGCTGGTCTGTCATAATATAATAGAGACAGTAGATCTAGCTGGTCTGTCATAATATAATAGAGACAGTAGATCTAGCTGGTCTGTCATAATATAATAGAGACAGTAGATCTAGCTGGTCTGTCATAATATAATAGAGACAGTAGATCTAGCTGGTCTGTCATAATATAATAGAGACAGTAGATCTAGCTGGTCTGTCATAATATAATAGAGACAGTAGATCTAGCTGGTCTGTCATAATATAATAGAGACAGTAGATCTAGCTGGTCTGTCATAATATAATAGAGACAGTAGATCTAGCTGGTCTGTCATAATATAATAGAGACAGTAGATCTAGCTGGTCTGTCATAATATAATAGAGACAGTAGATCTAGCTGGTCTGTCATAATATAATAGAGACAGTAGATCTAGCTGGTCTGTCATAATATAATAGAGACAGTAGATCTAGCTGGTCTGTCATAATATAATAGAGACAGTAGATCTAGCTGGTCTGTCATAATATAATAGAGACAGTAGATCTAGCTGGTCTGTCATAATATAATAGAGACAGTAGATCTAGCTGGTCTGTCATAATATAATAGAGACAGTAGATCTAGCTGGTCTGTCATAATATAATAGAGACAGTAGATCTAGCTGGTCTGTCATAATATAATAGAGACAGTAGATCTAGCTGGTCTGTCATAATATAATAGAGACAGTAGATCTAGCTGGTCTGTCATAATATAATAGAGACAGTAGATCTAGCTGGTCTGTCATAATATAATAGAGACAGTAGATCTAGCTGGTCTGTCATAATATAATAGAGACAGTAGATCTAGCTGGTCTGTCATAATATAATAGAGACAGTAGATCTAGCTGGTCTGTCATAATATAATAGAGACAGTAGATCTAGCTGGTCTGTCATAATATAATAGAGACAGTAGATCTAGCTGGTCTGTCATAATATAATAGAGACAGTAGATCTAGCTGGTCTGTCATAATATAATAGAGACAGTAGATCTAGCTGGTCTGTCATAATATAATAGAGACAGTAGATCTAGCTGGTCTGTCATAATATAATAGAGACAGTAGATCTAGCTGGTCTGTCATAATATAATAGAGACAGTAGATCTAGCTGGTCTGTCATAATATAATAGAGACAGTAGATCTAGCTGGTCTGTCATAATATAATAGAGACAGTAGATCTAGCTGGTCTGTCATAATATAATAGAGACAGTAGATCTAGCTGGTCTGTCATAATATAATAGAGACAGTAGATCTAGCTGGTCTGTCATAATATAATAGAGACAGTAGATCTAGCTGGTCTGTCATAATATAATAGAGACAGTAGATCTAGCTGGTCTGTCATAATATAATAGAGACAGTAGATCTAGCTGGTCTGTCATAATATAATAGAGACAGTAGATCTAGCTGGTCTGTCATAATATAATAGAGACAGTAGATCTAGCTGGTCTGTCATAATATAATAGAGACAGTAGATCTAGCTGGTCTGTCATAATATAATAGAGACAGTAGATCTAGCTGGTCTGTCATAATATAATAGAGACAGTAGATCTAGCTGGTCTGTCATAATATAATAGAGACAGTAGATCTAGCTGGTCTGTCATAATATAATAGAGACAGTAGATCTAGCTGGTCTGTCATAATATAATAGAGACAGTAGATCTAGCTGGTCTGTCATAATATAATAGAGACAGTAGATCTAGCTGGTCTGTCATAATATAATAGAGACAGTAGATCTAGCTGGTCTGTCATAATATAATAGAGACAGTAGATCTAGCTGGTCTGTCATAATATAATAGAGACAGTAGATCTAGCTGGTCTGTCATAATATAATAGAGACAGTAGATCTAGCTGGTCTGTCATAATATAATAGAGACAGTAGATCTAGCTGGTCTGTCATAATATAATAGAGACAGTAGATCTAGCTGGTCTGTCATAATATAATAGAGACAGTAGATCTAGCTGGTCTGTCATAATATAATAGAGACAGTAGATCTAGCTGGTCTGTCATAATATAATAGAGACAGTAGATCTAGCTGGTCTGTCATAATATAATAGAGACAGTAGATCTAGCTGGTCTGTCATAATATAATAGAGACAGTAGATCTAGCTGGTCTGTCATAATATAATAGAGACAGTAGATCTAGCTGGTCTGTCATAATATAATAGAGACAGTAGATCTAGCTGGTCTGTCATAATATAATAGAGACAGTAGATCTAGCTGGTCTGTCATAATATAATAGAGACAGTAGATCTAGCTGGTCTGTCATAATATAATAGAGACAGTAGATCTAGCTGGTCTGTCATAATATAATAGAGACAGTAGATCTAGCTGGTCTGTCATAATATAATAGAGACAGTAGATCTAGCTGGTCTGTCATAATATAATAGAGACAGTAGATCTAGCTGGTCTGTCATAATATAATAGAGACAGTAGATCTAGCTGGTCTGTCATAATATAATAGAGACAGTAGATCTAGCTGGTCTGTCATAATATAATAGAGACAGTAGATCTAGCTGGTCTGTCATAATATAATAGAGACAGTAGATCTAGCTGGTCTGTCATAATATAATAGAGACAGTAGATCTAGCTGGTCTGTCATAATATAATAGAGACAGTAGATCTAGCTGGTCTGTCATAATATAATAGAGACAGTAGATCTAGCTGGTCTGTCATAATATAATAGAGACAGTAGATCTAGCTGGTCTGTCATAATATAATAGAGACAGTAGATCTAGCTGGTCTGTCATAATATAATAGAGACAGTAGATCTAGCTGGTCTGTCATAATATAATAGAGACAGTAGATCTAGCTGGTCTGTCATAATATAATAGAGACAGTAGATCTAGCTGGTCTGTCATAATATAATAGAGACAGTAGATCTAGCTGGTCTGTCATAATATAATAGAGACAGTAGATCTAGCTGGTCTGTCATAATATAATAGAGACAGTAGATCTAGCTGGTCTGTCATAATATAATAGAGACAGTAGATCTAGCTGGTCTGTCATAATATAATAGAGACAGTAGATCTAGCTGGTCTGTCATAATATAATAGAGACAGTAGATCTAGCTGGTCTGTCATAATATAATAGAGACAGTAGATCTAGCTGGTCTGTCATAATATAATAGAGACAGTAGATCTAGCTGGTCTGTCATAATATAATAGAGACAGTAGATCTAGCTGGTCTGTCATAATATAATAGAGACAGTAGATCTAGCTGGTCTGTCATAATATAATAGAGACAGTAGATCTAGCTGGTCTGTCATAATATAATAGAGACAGTAGATCTAGCTGGTCTGTCATAATATAATAGAGACAGTAGATCTAGCTGGTCTGTCATAATATAATAGAGACAGTAGATCTAGCTGGTCTGTCATAATATAATAGAGACAGTAGATCTAGCTGGTCTGTCATAATATAATAGAGACAGTAGATCTAGCTGGTCTGTCATAATATAATAGAGACAGTAGATCTAGCTGGTCTGTCATAATATAATAGAGACAGTAGATCTAGCTGGTCTGTCATAATATAATAGAGACAGTAGATCTAGCTGGTCTGTCATAATATAATAGAGACAGTAGATCTAGCTGGTCTGTCATAATATAATAGAGACAGTAGATCTAGCTGGTCTGTCATAATATAATAGAGACAGTAGATCTAGCTGGTCTGTCATAATATAATAGAGACAGTAGATCTAGCTGGTCTGTCATAATATAATAGAGACAGTAGATCTAGCTGGTCTGTCATAATATAATAGAGACAGTAGATCTAGCTGGTCTGTCATAATATAATAGAGACAGTAGATCTAGCTGGTCTGTCATAATATAATAGAGACAGTAGATCTAGCTGGTCTGTCATAATATAATAGAGACAGTAGATCTAGCTGGTCTGTCATAATATAATAGAGACAGTAGATCTAGCTGGTCTGTCATAATATAATAGAGACAGTAGATCTAGCTGGTCTGTCATAATATAATAGAGACAGTAGATCTAGCTGGTCTGTCATAATATAATAGAGACAGTAGATCTAGCTGGTCTGTCATAATATAATAGAGACAGTAGATCTAGCTGGTCTGTCATAATATAATAGAGACAGTAGATCTAGCTGGTCTGTCATAATATAATAGAGACAGTAGATCTAGCTGGTCTGTCATAATATAATAGAGACAGTAGATCTAGCTGGTCTGTCATAATATAATAGAGACAGTAGATCTAGCTGGTCTGTCATAATATAATAGAGACAGTAGATCTAGCTGGTCTGTCATAATATAATAGAGACAGTAGATCTAGCTGGTCTGTCATAATATAATAGAGACAGTAGATCTAGCTGGTCTGTCATAATATAATAGAGACAGTAGATCTAGCTGGTCTGTCATAATATAATAGAGACAGTAGATCTAGCTGGTCTGTCATAATATAATAGAGACAGTAGATCTAGCTGGTCTGTCATAATATAATAGAGACAGTAGATCTAGCTGGTCTGTCATAATATAATAGAGACAGTAGATCTAGCTGGTCTGTCATAATATAATAGAGACAGTAGATCTAGCTGGTCTGTCATAATATAATAGAGACAGTAGATCTAGCTGGTCTGTCATAATATAATAGAGACAGTAGATCTAGCTGGTCTGTCATAATATAATAGAGACAGTAGATCTAGCTGGTCTGTCATAATATAATAGAGACAGTAGATCTAGCTGGTCTGTCATAATATAATAGAGACAGTAGATCTAGCTGGTCTGTCATAATATAATAGAGACAGTAGATCTAGCTGGTCTGTCATAATATAATAGAGACAGTAGATCTAGCTGGTCTGTCATAATATAATAGAGACAGTAGATCTAGCTGGTCTGTCATAATATAATAGAGACAGTAGATCTAGCTGGTCTGTCATAATATAATAGAGACAGTAGATCTAGCTGGTCTGTCATAATATAATAGAGACAGTAGATCTAGCTGGTCTGTCATAATATAATAGAGACAGTAGATCTAGCTGGTCTGTCATAATATAATAGAGACAGTAGATCTAGCTGGTCTGTCATAATATAATAGAGACAGTAGATCTAGCTGGTCTGTCATAATATAATAGAGACAGTAGATCTAGCTGGTCTGTCATAATATAATAGAGACAGTAGATCTAGCTGGTCTGTCATAATATAATAGAGACAGTAGATCTAGCTGGTCTGTCATAATATAATAGAGACAGTAGATCTAGCTGGTCTGTCATAATATAATAGAGACAGTAGATCTAGCTGGTCTGTCATAATATAATAGAGACAGTAGATCTAGCTGGTCTGTCATAATATAATAGAGACAGTAGATCTAGCTGGTCTGTCATAATATAATAGAGACAGTAGATCTAGCTGGTCTGTCATAATATAATAGAGACAGTAGATCTAGCTGGTCTGTCATAATATAATAGAGACAGTAGATCTAGCTGGTCTGTCATAATATAATAGAGACAGTAGATCTAGCTGGTCTGTCATAATATAATAGAGACAGTAGATCTAGCTGGTCTGTCATAATATAATAGAGACAGTAGATCTAGCTGGTCTGTCATAATATAATAGAGACAGTAGATCTAGCTGGTCTGTCATAATATAATAGAGACAGTAGATCTAGCTGGTCTGTCATAATATAATAGAGACAGTAGATCTAGCTGGTCTGTCATAATATAATAGAGACAGTAGATCTAGCTGGTCTGTCATAATATAATAGAGACAGTAGATCTAGCTGGTCTGTCATAATATAATAGAGACAGTAGATCTAGCTGGTCTGTCATAATATAATAGAGACAGTAGATCTAGCTGGTCTGTCATAATATAATAGAGACAGTAGATCTAGCTGGTCTGTCATAATATAATAGAGACAGTAGATCTAGCTGGTCTGTCATAATATAATAGAGACAGTAGATCTAGCTGGTCTGTCATAATATAATAGAGACAGTAGATCTAGCTGGTCTGTCATAATATAATAGAGACAGTAGATCTAGCTGGTCTGTCATAATATAATAGAGACAGTAGATCTAGCTGGTCTGTCATAATATAATAGAGACAGTAGATCTAGCTGGTCTGTCATAATATAATAGAGACAGTAGATCTAGCTGGTCTGTCATAATATAATAGAGACAGTAGATCTAGCTGGTCTGTCATAATATAATAGAGACAGTAGATCTAGCTGGTCTGTCATAATATAATAGAGACAGTAGATCTAGCTGGTCTGTCATAATATAATAGAGACAGTAGATCTAGCTGGTCTGTCATAATATAATAGAGACAGTAGATCTAGCTGGTCTGTCATAATATAATAGAGACAGTAGATCTAGCTGGTCTGTCATAATATAATAGAGACAGTAGATCTAGCTGGTCTGTCATAATATAATAGAGACAGTAGATCTAGCTGGTCTGTCATAATATAATAGAGACAGTAGATCTAGCTGGTCTGTCATAATATAATAGAGACAGTAGATCTAGCTGGTCTGTCATAATATAATAGAGACAGTAGATCTAGCTGGTCTGTCATAATATAATAGAGACAGTAGATCTAGCTGGTCTGTCATAATATAATAGAGACAGTAGATCTAGCTGGTCTGTCATAATATAATAGAGACAGTAGATCTAGCTGGTCTGTCATAATATAATAGAGACAGTAGATCTAGCTGGTCTGTCATAATATAATAGAGACAGTAGATCTAGCTGGTCTGTCATAATATAATAGAGACAGTAGATCTAGCTGGTCTGTCATAATATAATAGAGACAGTAGATCTAGCTGGTCTGTCATAATATAATAGAGACAGTAGATCTAGCTGGTCTGTCATAATATAATAGAGACAGTAGATCTAGCTGGTCTGTCATAATATAATAGAGACAGTAGATCTAGCTGGTCTGTCATAATATAATAGAGACAGTAGATCTAGCTGGTCTGTCATAATATAATAGAGACAGTAGATCTAGCTGGTCTGTCATAATATAATAGAGACAGTAGATCTAGCTGGTCTGTCATAATATAATAGAGACAGTAGATCTAGCTGGTCTGTCATAATATAATAGAGACAGTAGATCTAGCTGGTCTGTCATAATATAATAGAGACAGTAGATCTAGCTGGTCTGTCATAATATAATAGAGACAGTAGATCTAGCTGGTCTGTCATAATATAATAGAGACAGTAGATCTAGCTGGTCTGTCATAATATAATAGAGACAGTAGATCTAGCTGGTCTGTCATAATATAATAGAGACAGTAGATCTAGCTGGTCTGTCATAATATAATAGAGACAGTAGATCTAGCTGGTCTGTCATAATATAATAGAGACAGTAGATCTAGCTGGTCTGTCATAATATAATAGAGACAGTAGATCTAGCTGGTCTGTCATAATATAATAGAGACAGTAGATCTAGCTGGTCTGTCATAATATAATAGAGACAGTAGATCTAGCTGGTCTGTCATAATATAATAGAGACAGTAGATCTAGCTGGTCTGTCATAATATAATAGAGACAGTAGATCTAGCTGGTCTGTCATAATATAATAGAGACAGTAGATCTAGCTGGTCTGTCATAATATAATAGAGACAGTAGATCTAGCTGGTCTGTCATAATATAATAGAGACAGTAGATCTAGCTGGTCTGTCATAATATAATAGAGACAGTAGATCTAGCTGGTCTGTCATAATATAATAGAGACAGTAGATCTAGCTGGTCTGTCATAATATAATAGAGACAGTAGATCTAGCTGGTCTGTCATAATATAATAGAGACAGTAGATCTAGCTGGTCTGTCATAATATAATAGAGACAGTAGATCTAGCTGGTCTGTCATAATATAATAGAGACAGTAGATCTAGCTGGTCTGTCATAATATAATAGAGACAGTAGATCTAGCTGGTCTGTCATAATATAATAGAGACAGTAGATCTAGCTGGTCTGTCATAATATAATAGAGACAGTAGATCTAGCTGGTCTGTCATAATATAATAGAGACAGTAGATCTAGCTGGTCTGTCATAATATAATAGAGACAGTAGATCTAGCTGGTCTGTCATAATATAATAGAGACAGTAGATCTAGCTGGTCTGTCATAATATAATAGAGACAGTAGATCTAGCTGGTCTGTCATAATATAATAGAGACAGTAGATCTAGCTGGTCTGTCATAATATAATAGAGACAGTAGATCTAGCTGGTCTGTCATAATATAATAGAGACAGTAGATCTAGCTGGTCTGTCATAATATAATAGAGACAGTAGATCTAGCTGGTCTGTCATAATATAATAGAGACAGTAGATCTAGCTGGTCTGTCATAATATAATAGAGACAGTAGATCTAGCTGGTCTGTCATAATATAATAGAGACAGTAGATCTAGCTGGTCTGTCATAATATAATAGAGACAGTAGATCTAGCTGGTCTGTCATAATATAATAGAGACAGTAGATCTAGCTGGTCTGTCATAATATAATAGAGACAGTAGATCTAGCTGGTCTGTCATAATATAATAGAGACAGTAGATCTAGCTGGTCTGTCATAATATAATAGAGACAGTAGATCTAGCTGGTCTGTCATAATATAATAGAGACAGTAGATCTAGCTGGTCTGTCATAATATAATAGAGACAGTAGATCTAGCTGGTCTGTCATAATATAATAGAGACAGTAGATCTAGCTGGTCTGTCATAATATAATAGAGACAGTAGATCTAGCTGGTCTGTCATAATATAATAGAGACAGTAGATCTAGCTGGTCTGTCATAATATAATAGAGACAGTAGATCTAGCTGGTCTGTCATAATATAATAGAGACAGTAGATCTAGCTGGTCTGTCATAATATAATAGAGACAGTAGATCTAGCTGGTCTGTCATAATATAATAGAGACAGTAGATCTAGCTGGTCTGTCATAATATAATAGAGACAGTAGATCTAGCTGGTCTGTCATAATATAATAGAGACAGTAGATCTAGCTGGTCTGTCATAATATAATAGAGACAGTAGATCTAGCTGGTCTGTCATAATATAATAGAGACAGTAGATCTAGCTGGTCTGTCATAATATAATAGAGACAGTAGATCTAGCTGGTCTGTCATAATATAATAGAGACAGTAGATCTAGCTGGTCTGTCATAATATAATAGAGACAGTAGATCTAGCTGGTCTGTCATAATATAATAGAGACAGTAGATCTAGCTGGTCTGTCATAATATAATAGAGACAGTAGATCTAGCTGGTCTGTCATAATATAATAGAGACAGTAGATCTAGCTGGTCTGTCATAATATAATAGAGACAGTAGATCTAGCTGGTCTGTCATAATATAATAGAGACAGTAGATCTAGCTGGTCTGTCATAATATAATAGAGACAGTAGATCTAGCTGGTCTGTCATAATATAATAGAGACAGTAGATCTAGCTGGTCTGTCATAATATAATAGAGACAGTAGATCTAGCTGGTCTGTCATAATATAATAGAGACAGTAGATCTAGCTGGTCTGTCATAATATAATAGAGACAGTAGATCTAGCTGGTCTGTCATAATATAATAGAGACAGTAGATCTAGCTGGTCTGTCATAATATAATAGAGACAGTAGATCTAGCTGGTCTGTCATAATATAATAGAGACAGTAGATCTAGCTGGTCTGTCATAATATAATAGAGACAGTAGATCTAGCTGGTCTGTCATAATATAATAGAGACAGTAGATCTAGCTGGTCTGTCATAATATAATAGAGACAGTAGATCTAGCTGGTCTGTCATAATATAATAGAGACAGTAGATCTAGCTGGTCTGTCATAATATAATAGAGACAGTAGATCTAGCTGGTCTGTCATAATATAATAGAGACAGTAGATCTAGCTGGTCTGTCATAATATAATAGAGACAGTAGATCTAGCTGGTCTGTCATAATATAATAGAGACAGTAGATCTAGCTGGTCTGTCATAATATAATAGAGACAGTAGATCTAGCTGGTCTGTCATAATATAATAGAGACAGTAGATCTAGCTGGTCTGTCATAATATAATAGAGACAGTAGATCTAGCTGGTCTGTCATAATATAATAGAGACAGTAGATCTAGCTGGTCTGTCATAATATAATAGAGACAGTAGATCTAGCTGGTCTGTCATAATATAATAGAGACAGTAGATCTAGCTGGTCTGTCATAATATAATAGAGACAGTAGATCTAGCTGGTCTGTCATAATATAATAGAGACAGTAGATCTAGCTGGTCTGTCATAATATAATAGAGACAGTAGATCTAGCTGGTCTGTCATAATATAATAGAGACAGTAGATCTAGCTGGTCTGTCATAATATAATAGAGACAGTAGATCTAGCTGGTCTGTCATAATATAATAGAGACAGTAGATCTAGCTGGTCTGTCATAATATAATAGAGACAGTAGATCTAGCTGGTCTGTCATAATATAATAGAGACAGTAGATCTAGCTGGTCTGTCATAATATAATAGAGACAGTAGATCTAGCTGGTCTGTCATAATATAATAGAGACAGTAGATCTAGCTGGTCTGTCATAATATAATAGAGACAGTAGATCTAGCTGGTCTGTCATAATATAATAGAGACAGTAGATCTAGCTGGTCTGTCATAATATAATAGAGACAGTAGATCTAGCTGGTCTGTCATAATATAATAGAGACAGTAGATCTAGCTGGTCTGTCATAATATAATAGAGACAGTAGATCTAGCTGGTCTGTCATAATATAATAGAGACAGTAGATCTAGCTGGTCTGTCATAATATAATAGAGACAGTAGATCTAGCTGGTCTGTCATAATATAATAGAGACAGTAGATCTAGCTGGTCTGTCATAATATAATAGAGACAGTAGATCTAGCTGGTCTGTCATAATATAATAGAGACAGTAGATCTAGCTGGTCTGTCATAATATAATAGAGACAGTAGATCTAGCTGGTCTGTCATAATATAATAGAGACAGTAGATCTAGCTGGTCTGTCATAATATAATAGAGACAGTAGATCTAGCTGGTCTGTCATAATATAATAGAGACAGTAGATCTAGCTGGTCTGTCATAATATAATAGAGACAGTAGATCTAGCTGGTCTGTCATAATATAATAGAGACAGTAGATCTAGCTGGTCTGTCATAATATAATAGAGACAGTAGATCTAGCTGGTCTGTCATAATATAATAGAGACAGTAGATCTAGCTGGTCTGTCATAATATAATAGAGACAGTAGATCTAGCTGGTCTGTCATAATATAATAGAGACAGTAGATCTAGCTGGTCTGTCATAATATAATAGAGACAGTAGATCTAGCTGGTCTGTCATAATATAATAGAGACAGTAGATCTAGCTGGTCTGTCATAATATAATAGAGACAGTAGATCTAGCTGGTCTGTCATAATATAATAGAGACAGTAGATCTAGCTGGTCTGTCATAATATAATAGAGACAGTAGATCTAGCTGGTCTGTCATAATATAATAGAGACAGTAGATCTAGCTGGTCTGTCATAATATAATAGAGACAGTAGATCTAGCTGGTCTGTCATAATATAATAGAGACAGTAGATCTAGCTGGTCTGTCATAATATAATAGAGACAGTAGATCTAGCTGGTCTGTCATAATATAATAGAGACAGTAGATCTAGCTGGTCTGTCATAATATAATAGAGACAGTAGATCTAGCTGGTCTGTCATAATATAATAGAGACAGTAGATCTAGCTGGTCTGTCATAATATAATAGAGACAGTAGATCTAGCTGGTCTGTCATAATATAATAGAGACAGTAGATCTAGCTGGTCTGTCATAATATAATAGAGACAGTAGATCTAGCTGGTCTGTCATAATATAATAGAGACAGTAGATCTAGCTGGTCTGTCATAATATAATAGAGACAGTAGATCTAGCTGGTCTGTCATAATATAATAGAGACAGTAGATCTAGCTGGTCTGTCATAATATAATAGAGACAGTAGATCTAGCTGGTCTGTCATAATATAATAGAGACAGTAGATCTAGCTGGTCTGTCATAATATAATAGAGACAGTAGATCTAGCTGGTCTGTCATAATATAATAGAGACAGTAGATCTAGCTGGTCTGTCATAATATAATAGAGACAGTAGATCTAGCTGGTCTGTCATAATATAATAGAGACAGTAGATCTAGCTGGTCTGTCATAATATAATAGAGACAGTAGATCTAGCTGGTCTGTCATAATATAATAGAGACAGTAGATCTAGCTGGTCTGTCATAATATAATAGAGACAGTAGATCTAGCTGGTCTGTCATAATATAATAGAGACAGTAGATCTAGCTGGTCTGTCATAATATAATAGAGACAGTAGATCTAGCTGGTCTGTCATAATATAATAGAGACAGTAGATCTAGCTGGTCTGTCATAATATAATAGAGACAGTAGATCTAGCTGGTCTGTCATAATATAATAGAGACAGTAGATCTAGCTGGTCTGTCATAATATAATAGAGACAGTAGATCTAGCTGGTCTGTCATAATATAATAGAGACAGTAGATCTAGCTGGTCTGTCATAATATAATAGAGACAGTAGATCTAGCTGGTCTGTCATAATATAATAGAGACAGTAGATCTAGCTGGTCTGTCATAATATAATAGAGACAGTAGATCTAGCTGGTCTGTCATAATAAATAGAGACAGTAGATCTAGCTGGTCTGTCATAATATAATAGAGACAGTAGATCTAGCTGGTCTGTCATAATATAATAGAGACAGTAGATCTAGCTGGTCTGTCATAATATAATAGAGACAGTAGATCTAGCTGGTCTGTCATAATATAATAGAGACAGTAGATCTAGCTGGTCTGTCATAATATAATAGAGACAGTAGATCTAGCTGGTCTGTCATAATATAATAGAGACAGTAGATCTAGCTGGTCTGTCATAATATAATAGAGACAGTAGATCTAGCTGGTCTGTCATAATATAATAGAGACAGTAGATCTAGCTGGTCTGTCATAATATAATAGAGACAGTAGATCTAGCTGGTCTGTCATAATATAATAGAGACAGTAGATCTAGCTGGTCTGTCATAATATAATAGAGACAGTAGATCTAGCTGGTCTGTCATAATATAATAGAGACAGTAGATCTAGCTGGTCTGTCATAATATAATAGAGACAGTAGATCTAGCTGGTCTGTCATAATATAATAGAGACAGTAGATCTAGCTGGTCTGTCATAATATAATAGAGACAGTAGATCTAGCTGGTCTGTCATACAATAATAGAGACAGTAGATCTAGCTGGTCTGTCATATATAATAGAGACAGTAGATCTAGCTGGTCTGTCATAATATAATAGAGACAGTAGATCTAGCTGGTCTGTCATAATATAATAGAGACAGTAGATCTAGCTGGTCTGTCATAATATAATAGAGACAGTAGATCTAGCTGGTCTGTCATAATATAATAGAGACAGTAGATCTAGCTGGTCTGTCATAATATAATAGAGACAGTAGATCTAGCTGGTCTGTCATAATATAATAGAGACAGTAGATCTAGCTGGTCTGTCATAATATAATAGAGACAGTAGATCTAGCTGGTCTGTCATAATATAATAGAGACAGTAGATCTAGCTGGTCTGTCATAATATAATAGAGACAGTAGATCTAGCTGGTCTGTCATAATATAATAGAGACAGTAGATCTAGCTGGTCTGTCATAATAATAGAGACAGTAGATCTAGCTGGTCTGTCATATATAATAGAGACAGTAGATCTAGCTGGTCTGTCATAATATAATAGAGACAGTAGATCTAGCTGGTCTGTCATAATATAATAGAGACAGTAGATCTAGCTGGTCTGTCATAATATAATAGAGACAGTAGATCTAGCTGGTCTGTCATAATATAATAGAGACAGTAGATCTAGCTGGTCTGTCATAATATAATAGAGACAGTAGATCTAGCTGGTCTGTCATAATATAATAGAGACAGTAGATCTAGCTGGTCTGTCATAATATAATAGAGACAGTAGATCTAGCTGGTCTGTCATATATAATAGAGACAGTAGATCTAGCTGGTCTGTCATATTATAATAGAGACAGTAGATCTAGCTGGTCTGTCATAAATAATAGAGACAGTAGATCTAGCTGGTCTGTCATAATATAATAGAGACAGTAGATCTAGCTGGTCTGTCATATATAATAGAGACAGTAGATCTAGCTGGTTCTGTCATACTATAATAGAGCCAGTAGATCTAGCTGGTCTGTACACTCTCATCGTCCAGAGGAAAGAAATCATCCAGACATTTAGCGGTAGTATAAGTACTGCACAAGGGAGGACAAACGTTGGCAGTCTCTGTAATCCGAGAAAGGGCATCTGGTACAACGTTCAGTTTTCCTTTGCGATACTCAATGATGAAGTCAAACTTCTGCAGTCTGATAGACCAGCGAATAAGACGGCTGTTGGTCTTGCCTGATGCCAGAACCCACTGCAGAGCAGCATGGTCTGTGACAACGGTGAAGATCTTTGCCTCCAAGTAGTAGCTCCATTTCTCCAAAGCCCAGACCACAGCGAGGCACTCCCTTTCAGTCGTTGAATAATTCCTCTCTGCTGAATTAAGGGTGCGACTTGCATAGGCAAGAACTTCTTCTGTTCCAAGTCCTGTTTGTTGAGCCAAGACTGCTCCAAGTCCTGTTTGACTGGCATCCGTGTACACAATGAAATGAGCATTCAGGTTAGGATGTCCAAGCACTGGAGGAGTAATTAGACTGTTTTTGAGTGTGTCAAACGCACCTTGGCATGCAGGGGTCCATTGGAATTTCACACCTTTCTTCTTAAGGTGGTTGAGGGGTTCGGCTACCTTTGAAAAGTCAGGCACAAACCTGTGGTACCATCCAGCCATACCCAGAAACCGCTGAACAGCCTTGAGGGATGTGGGAATTGGGAATTTCTGCACAGCTTCAACTTTGGCTGGATCTGCATGGATACCTTCAGCATTAACCACATGACCAATGAACTTGAGTTCTGGCAGACAGAAACGACACTTCTTCAAATTCAAGGTCAAACCTGCAGCCTTTAGTCTGTCGAAGACGGACTGAATGTCTTGCAGATGATCCGCAACAGAGGAGGAGTAGATTATGATGTCATCCAGATACACGAGACAATTTCTACCCCTCAGATCTCCCAGGACAGTCTCCATCAACCGTTGGAAGGTTGCTGGAGCATTCTTCAAACCAAAAGGCATGACTTTGAAGGAGTACAAACCAGCAGGGGTGACAAAAGCAGTCTTGTCCTGACTAGCGGGATCCATTGACACCTGCCAATAGCCACTGTTCAGATCCAGATTACTAAAGATGGATGCTCCTGCCAGAGATTCCAGTATGTCATTTATGTTTGGTAGAGGGTAGGCATCGCTTTCTGTTATGGCATTCGGCTTCCTGTAGTCCACACAGAATCGATATCCACCATCTTTCTTAGGAATCAGGACAACCGGAGAAGCCCATCCAGAAAAAGAAGGTTCCACAATTCCATTCTCCAACATGCTTTGAGCTGTTCATTGAGAATTGCCAGTTTGGCGGGGGACAGCCTGTAGGGACGCTGCTTAATGGGACCTCATGCCGGGTATAGATTTTGTGTTTGAAGACGGTTGTACGGCCGAGTGTAAGAGTACAAACCTCACTGTTCATGTCCAACATCTGGGAGAGCTGCCACCTTTCATCATCCGACAGACATGCCTGTTCCACCGCTTGCTTGATGTAGAAATCCGCATCAGGTTTGTTTTTGCTCTCGGATAGAAGGGGAGGTACGGCGGTAATCAGGGTGATAGTTGGGTTCTCAGACTTCACTGGTGGAACATGTTTTTGTCTTTGTCTCTTTATATTTTTCTCTGTCTCTGACTTGACCTTGTCCGGACTCTGCATAATGTAGCAGGCTCCAACCTGAAATCAGTGCATTACCAGGTTGAAATGGATGAGGCTGGGAATAGTCAGAGTGTAGCCGATAGGAGGGTTCGGACATAGAGATGGTCAGTCCACTGAAGAACAGGAAGTCTAGGCCAAGGACTACAGCAAATGCAAGGCTTGAGTCTGCAAGTATTGCCACAGGAAGGTTAATAGTCTCACCATGCAGTTTTATTATTATACTAATCCAGCCCAAGGGAGTGGTAGGTTCTCCATTGGCCAAGTACAATGGTCCTTCCTCCCATGTTCGTAGCTCCTCATGAGGTAATGCCATGTTCTGCCACAGGGCCTCTTGCATCAGGGTGTAAGATGCCCCTGTGTCGATTATGGCCTTCCCTCTCCAGTTTCTAACAGTCAGAGGAACCAATAGTTGTTGCGGAATAGGAATAAGACCGCTAGCTGTACTGTCTAAAAGCTTCATGGTGGGCATTAAGGCTGACCCAATTGTATGCAAGCCACCACGCCTGTCTAGACTTTCAGTCTTCGGTCCTTTCTGACCTTTTCCTGAATCCTGACGCTGGACATAGAGCGGGCAAGAATCTGGAGGATGTTGGACTTTACACCTCCAACACACAACTGGACATTTGTCCTGGATCTTGGGTACAAATATCTGAGACGGTTTAGCCCTAAGAGAGTTATGGGTATACTGGGATGAGGGAACGGGGTTTTTAGTTTGGAGGTGGTGCTTCCAGTCCTTCTCAAACTGAGTCCCAAGACGCACCAGATCATCCACATTTTCCACACGTTCTCGAAGTTGACTAGCAAGGCGGGGAACCATGTTCTTAAGAAGGAGTTTAACCATCTCCTGCTCAGTAATGTCAGCCTTCCATCTCCTACATAGAACTCGATAGGAGAAGGCAAAGTCCCGTATTGGCTCTGCTTCACCCTGGACTCTGTTACGAACACGTTCCGCCAGTTCATCCCCATAGTCCTCTGAGAGGAAGGCTAAGAGGAATCTTTTTTGAAACTCCTCCCAGGTTGACACATGTTCACGGGCTATCTCCCACCAGTCTCTTGCTGTACCATGGAGAACACTGTGGAGGGTGGCAAGAACCTCCAAGTCGGTAAGGGGCCGGATAGAAAGAAAATCATTACACTTCGATAAGAAAAACAGTGGATCAACATCATCTTCTGGGCTGCCAAAAGTGGGGAAAAGTAGTTTGATAGGAAGGGAGCGCTCTAGAGGAGACATGACAGTGGCAGCGGGAGTTCTGTTGTTTAACAGTATCAGAGGGGTTTTTGTAGTACTACCTGTTCCTATTCCCTTACTGGCCAAGCCAGTGGCAGAGGTAAAACCTGAGGGAGGTGCAGAAGATTTGTCCAGAAGGGAAAAGCACTGCATTACCTCCTGGTGCAGCCCTTCCAGTTGAAGGTCTGTGGCCTTCTGTGCTTTTTCCATCTCAATAACGGTGTCCTTTTGAGTCTGTTCAATCAAAAATCGTAGTTCCCCTGTGAGAGTATTCTTCATGTCCTCCATAACTTCCTTCAGATAAGAACACACTCCCTTCACAACAGAGGCTGACTCCTCTGCTCTCTGTTTTTGTTCCTCCTCAAGAAAGATTATGACTTGATGATGGTTAGTTTCTATTTGTGTTTTGAACCGGTGCAGTTTTCCTTGAATATCCTGCTTCAGAGAATCTTGTAAATATTTCTGCCTCTGAACCATTTGTTGTTGGTTTTCCTCCATTTGACAGGGAAGGTAATCCAACCTCCTCTGCACATCTGTCTGATGAGCCACCACACATTCACTGAGTTTGCGAATTGCATTCTCCTGCATTGTCAAACTATGATTGGTGTGTGTCCATTGATGTTCCAGTTGTCCAGTGATCACAGAGACACCTCTCCCAGTCTCTCTGGACAGGGTAACCGGAAGGGTTTGAAGCGAGGTTAATGGTGGAGATGTTATAGGTGAGCCAGAAGCCTGGGGATTAGGGGCAGTGCTATCGAACTCCATTAGTTCATCGAGTCCTTCCACAATGAAAGAATCCCGAGCATGATTACCATCAGGTGTGTCCACATTGACACAGTATGGGGTTCCAACAAAAGACATGATTCAACCTTGTGTGGATGGTGTCATAGGTGTTTCTCTTCAAGTCCCTGTTCGGGCGCCAATTCTGTAGCGGTATTTATTAGAGAGGGTAAAGAAAGATTTTGTTCGGGCGCCAGGCAGGTATTAACCATGCCGAAAGGAAAAGAGTAAAATAGAGAGAGTACCACTACCAGACACACACACATCAGCAGAAGAGACTGCCTAGAGTGTAGCCTGTTTACCAGATAGCCAGTGGAGAGAAAAGAGAATACACACCATATAAAACCCACATCACAACACAGGGGTAACCCAAACAAGAATACCTCATACAATAATACTAATACTAATAATGGCAGAGCAATTCAACAGCAACCTCATACAAGAACGAACCCAGTCATCAACATAGGATTTGCAATAATCTGTATTATCTTCTAGTGGATGAGTGCAGAGGGTATGAATGTGGGGGGTGTTCATCGACACAAAGGCCTTAAAAATGTCCACAGTCTTCACGGCCACATGTCATTAGTACACCCCACCTCAATACAGTTCACATAATATACAACTTGCAAGCAACCTACTAAAATGTCCCTCCAAACACTTCTGGCAGGGAAATAATAGTCCAGCTCTAATGAACTTCAATGGGAAGTGCATTTGAAAAATAGAGAGTCTGTTGCAGGGTAAAGCACTGGAATGAGAGGGAAGAGAAAGAGAAAAAGATAAGAGAGATCTTAGCTGTGGTCTTCAGGCGTGCAGGTGTACTGTCTGACTGTCCGATGGTTTGTTGGTTTGTATGGTAAAGCTTCGCAACAATGTTGCTACTAATCCATGCGATCCATAACGGGCGTGGTCCCAAACGAAAACAACCCCGACCTAGAGCGATTACACCGATGATTGTGTTATATACTCTATAAACTACACACGCTGAAAACAAACAAAACTTCTGCAGCACAGCACACACAATCAAACTGTCGCGCCACCCAAGAGCCCCTCCCCAAAGAGCTGAACGAGCTCTCTTTATCTCCTCCTTCCTTACTGCTCATGCGCTCTTAAAGTGGCAGCGCACGGTGAAGGCTCCGAGCAGATTTCGCCACACTCTAGTTGGTCTGTCATAATATAATCGAGACAGTAGATCTAGTTGGTCTGTCATATTATAATAGAGACAGTAGATCTAGCTGGTCTGTCATAATATAATAGAGACATTAGATCTAGCTGGTCTGTCATAATATAATAGAGACAGTAGATCCAGCTGGTCTGTCATATTATAATAGAGACAGTACATCCGGATGGTCTGTCATAATATAATAGAGACAGTAGATATAGCTGGTCTGTCATAATATAATAGAGACAGTAGATATAGCTGGTCTGTCATAATATAATAGAAACATTAGATCTAGCTGGTCTGTCATAATATAATAGACAGTAGATCTAGCTGGTATGTCATAATATAATAGAGACAGTAGATCTAGTTGGTCTGTCAGAATATAATCGAGACAGTAGATCTAGCTGGTCTGTCAAAATATAATAGAGACAGTATATCTAGCTGGTCTGTCATAATATAATCGAGACAGTAGATCTAGCTGGTCTGTCATACAATAATAGAGACAGTAGATCTAGCTGGTCTGTCAAAACATAATCGAGACAGTAGATCTAGTTGGTCTGTCATATTATAATAGAGACAGTAGATCTAGCTGGTCTGTCATAATATAATAGAGACATTAGATCTAGCTGGTCTGTCATAATATAATAGACAGTAGATCTAGCTGGTATGTCATAATATAATAGAGACAGTAGATCTAGCTGGTCTGTCATATTCTAATAGAGACAGGAGATCTAGCTGGTCTGTCATAAAATAATAGAGACAGTAGATCTAGCTGGTCTGTCATAATATAATCGAGACAGTAGATCTAGTTGGTCTGTCATATTATAATAGAGACAGTAGATCTAGCTGGTCTGTCATAATATAATAGAGACATTAGATCTATCTGGTCTGTCATAATATAATAGACAGTAGATCTAGCTGGTATGTCATAATATAATAGAGACAGTAGATCTAGCTGGTCTGTCAAAATATAATACAGACATAGAGACAGTAGATCTAGCTGGTCTGTCATAATATAATAGAGACAGTTGATCTAGCTTGTGTTCCATAATATAATAGAGAAAGTCTATCTACCTGGTCTGTCCATAATATAATAGAGACAGTCGATCTAGCTGGTCTGTCAGAATATAATAGAGACAGTAGATCTGGATGGTCTGTCAATATTTAATAGAGACAGTAGATCTAGCTGGTCTGTCAAAATATAATAGAGACAGTAGATCTAGCTGGTCTGTCATAAAATATAGAGACAGTAGATCTAGCTGGTCTGTCATATTATAATAGAGACAGTAGATCTGGATGGTCTGTCATATTTTAATACAGACAGTAGATCTAGCTGGTCTGTTAAAATATAATAGAGACAGTAGATCTAGCTGGTCTGTCATAAATAATAGAGACAGTAGATCTAGCTGGTCTGTCATAATATAATCGAGACAGTAGATCTAGTTGGTCTGTCAAAATAGAATAGAGCATAGAGACAGGTAGATCTAGCTGGTCTGTCATAAGTAATAGAGACAGGTGATCTGGGCTTGTGTTCCATTAATATATAGAGAACAGTGATATCACCTGGTCGGCATAATATAATAGAGAGACAGTAGATCTAGCTGGTATGTCAGAATATAAGTAGAGCAGTAGAATTCTAGGTGGTCTGTCATATATAATCGAGACAGTAGATCTAGCTGGTCTTGTCAAAATAATAGAGACAGTAGATCTAGCTGGTCTTGTCATAATAGAATAGAGACAGTAGATCTAGCTGGTCTGTCATAAATATACATAGAGGGACAGTAGATCGAGCTGGTCTGTCAATACTAACGAGACAGTAGATCTAGTTGTGCTTCATCTTAAATAATAGGAGACAGTAGATCTAGCTGGTCTGTCATAAATATAATAGAGACAGTAGATCTAGCTGGTCCTGTCATAATATATCGAGACATTAGGATCTAGCTTGGTATGTCATATATAATAGAGACAGTAGATCTAGCTGGTCTGTCCATAATGCTAATCGAGGACAGTAGATCTAGCTGGTCCTGTCATACAATAATAGAGACAGTAGATCTAGCTGGTCTGTCATAAACATAATCGAGACAGTAGATCTAGTTGGTCCTGTGTCATATATAATAGAGACATTAGATCTAGCTGGGCTGTCATTAAATAATAGACAGTAGATCTATCTGGTATGTCATAATATAATAGAGACGGTAGATCTAGCTGGTCTGTCAAATATAATAGAGACATAGAGACAGTAGATCTAGCTGGTCTGTCATAATATAATAGAGACAGTTGATCTGGCTTGTGCTGCCATTATATAATAGAAACATTAGATCTAGCTGGTCTGTCATAATATAATAGACAGTAGATCTAGCTGGTATGTCATAATATAATAGAGACAGTAGATCTAGTGGTCTGTCAGAATATTAATCGAGACAGTAGATCTAGCTGGTCTGTCAAAATATAATAGAGACAGTATATCTAGCTGGTCTGTCATAATATAATCGAGACAGTAGATCTAGCTGGTCTGTCATACAATAATAGAGACAGTAGATCTAGCTGGTCTGTCAAACTATAATCGAGACAGTAGATCTAGTTGGTCTGTCATATTATAATAGAGACAGTAGATCTAGCTGGTCTGTCATAATATAATAGAGACATTAGATCTAGCTGGTCTGTCATAATATAATAGACAGTAGATCTAGCTGGTATGTCATAATATAATAGAGACAGTAGATCTAGCTGGTCTGTCATATTCTAATAGAGACAGGAGATCTAGCTGGTCTGTCATAAAATAATAGAGACAGTAGATCTAGCTGGTCTGTCATAATATAATCGAGACAGTAGATCTAGTTGGTCTGTCATATTATAATAGAGACAGTAGATCTAGCTGGTCTGTCATAATATAATAGAGACATTAGATCTATCTGGTCTGTCATAATATAATAGACAGTAGATCTAGCTGGTATGTCATAATATAATAGAGACAGTAGATCTAGCTGGTCTGTCAAAATATAATACAGACATAGAGACAGTAGATCTAGCTGGTCTGTCATAATATAATAGAGACAGTTGATCTAGCTTGTGTTCCATAATATAATAGAGAAAGTCTATCTACCTGGTCTGTCATAATATAATAGAGACAGTCGATCTAGCTGGTCTGTCAGAATATAATAGAGACAGTAGATCTGGATGGTCTGTCATATTTTAATAGAGACAGTAGATCTAGCTGGTCTGTCAAAATATAATAGAGACAGTAGATCTAGCTGGTCTGTCATAAAATAATAGAGACAGTAGATCTAGCTGGTCTGTCATATTATAATAGAGACAGTAGATCTGGATGGTCTGTCATATTTTAATACAGACAGTAGATCTAGCTGGTCTGTTAAAATATAATAGAGACAGTAGATCTAGCTGGTCTGTCATAAAATAATAGAGACAGTAGATCTAGCTGGTCTGTCATAATATAATCGAGACAGTAGATCTAGTTGGTCTGTCATATTATAATAGAGACAGTAGATCTAGCTGGTCTGTCATAATATAATCGAGACAGTAGATCTAGCTGGTCTGTCATACAATAATAGAGACAGTAGATCTAGCTGGTCTGTCAAAACATAATCGAGACAGTAGATCTAGTTGGTCTGTCATATTATAATAGAGACAGTAGATCTAGCTGGTCTGTCATAATATAATAGAGACATTAGATCTAGCTGGTCTGTCATAATATAATAGACAGTAGATCTAGCTGGTATGTCATAATATAATAGAGACAGTAGATCTAGCTGGTCTGTCATATTCTAATAGAGACAGGAGATCTAGCTGGTCTGTCATAAAATAATAGAGACAGTAGATCTAGCTGGTCTGTCATAATATAATCGAGACAGTAGATCTAGTTGGTCTGTCATATTATAATAGAGACAGTAGATCTAGCTGGTCTGTCATAATATAATAGAGACATTAGATCTATCTGGTCTGTCATAATATAATAGACAGTAGATCTAGCTGGTATGTCATAATATAATAGAGACAGTAGATCTAGCTGGTCTGTCAAAATATAATACAGACATAGAGACAGTAGATCTAGCTGGTCTGTCATAATATAATAGAGACAGTTGATCTAGCTTGTGTTCCATAATATAATAGAGAAAGTCTATCTACCTGGTCTGTCATACCTTAAGGGAAGATTTCGGCAGGTGCCATATGGTTAGTGAGAAAGTCCATATTGCAAATGTACGGTCCCTTACTAGACGTCCGAAATCATTTGTAAAATTCGCGGACGGCGTCGGGCCGAGCGGCAGGGCCGGACCTACCGGGAAGTCATCAAATGAACATTGTCGGACATTCGGTTTCCGTTTTACAAAAATAATAAGATTTTGGTCATTTTGCCGCTGTCCCGGAAATTCCCACAAGAGGGCATAAGCAATCATATTGCAATTGGACAAAACATCACGATTCACGACGGGGCCTTATCTCAAAAACTGAAAATATTTCAAAGCCGAAACTCGGTGAGCGTAGGTTTGGCATAACGGGCAGTTGGCCCCGAACAAGATGGCGTCTAGGCCTCAACGGTTTTTGAGTTATGGCCATTTATCTGGGATTAAAGGTCCAAAATGAAAATAGAGAAATTATTTTTCCACTTCACGTCAAAGTCAAGGAGCCTCCGGTGTCAATAAAAAAAAAAACAGCCATTTATCTATCGTCATTTAAGAGAAATCGTACAACGACAGATTGGTGATGTTCACGGATAGGTGTTTTTTTTTTTCAACGGTTACAGATCCAGTTGCAGGGTGTTCTTACGAATCTTTTTAAAGTGTGCTTCGGAGCTCTGCGAGATTTCTGTGATTTTTTATGATTTTCTGAAATAACACACACTCCCTAAACCCTCCGTAAATAACTCAGTTCTTAACGTAAAGACTTAAAACTCAGGATTATGTAAAGGCATACCTCAATCAGGATATGAGTTTATTTATAGCTTCCTGTGCCAACCGGAAGTGCCTTAAATGGTGTCACAGTGGCATTTTCCAAGGGTTAAAAAGGTCAGATCTTTTCAAAACTTCATATGTGTGATTAGGCAACCCCCATAAACTGTAAGGCAGTCATTTCTCCCAACAGATGTCAAAGAAAAGCTCTCTCTCACACACACACACACAGAAACACACACTCAGCAAGGATGGAGTGACAAAGTGCGGTGCTTAAAGACACACAAAGCCTACAATGGCATTTCCATATTCTCTAGGCCGTGCCGAGTTCAACAAGATGCCCCGCTTGAGCGTAGCTCGCTCGGTCTAAGCACAGCGACCATTAGAAAAGTAGGCCCAAAATGAAGGCTGGCCCTCAATGTGATTTGTTTTTGGGTGACAGTGAGAGAACCGTTAAGGTGAGAAGCACAATTCGACCTCAGGAACGTACCTGAGGTCCTCCCGATCCGTGCAAGCCTAACGTTGACCGTGTGGCATTAACCCTTAATAGTTAAAAGAAGGTGTTTACTTCAAAGAGTTTGCATTGACTTCTCTCCCCATAGGAATACATTGCCTGCACCCCTAAATTCAACCTGAAGCCTATGTGGGTTATGAATGCCTTATGAACCTGTCTTCTATGACAGTCCATCAGACCACTATGAGGTCTACCTGTGCCAATTCTAAGCTTCCTGAAGCAAACGGAAGTGGTTAAATTAACCCAAAAGGTGTTTTGATGTACATAACCTTCAAAGGTGAAAATGACTACATTCAACCCTGTGTAGATCGTAGATCAGTCAATTCTTAACTTATAGACTTAAAACTCAGGATTCTGTAAGTTTCTATGTCAATCAAGACATGTGTTTACTTATAGCTTCCTGTGCCAACCGGAAGTGCCTTTAATTGGGTCACACTGTCTGTTTTGAAGGGTTAGAAAAGTCACATCTCTCCAAAACTTCATATGTGTGACTAGGTAACCCTCCTAAACTGTAAATCAGTCATTTCTCCCAGCAGATGTCAAAGAAAAGCTCTCACACACACACACAGCAAGGATGGAGTGATAAAGTGCGGTGCTCAAAGACACAGAGAGCAGGCAATGGCATAAACATAATCTCTAGGCCGTGCCGAGTTCAACGAGATATCCCGCTTGACCGTAGCTCGCTCGGTCTAAGCGCAGCGACCATTAGAAAAGTAGGCCCAAAATGAAGCCTGCCCCACAACGTCATTTGCTTTTGGGTGACAGTGAGAGAACCGTTAGGGTGAGAAGCACAATTCGACCTCAGGTACGTTCCTAAGGTCCTCCCGATCCGTGCAAGCCTAACGTTGACCGTGTGGCATTAACCCTTAATAGTTAAAAGAGGGTGTTTACTTCAAAGAGTTTGCATTGACTTCTCTCCCCATAGGAATACATTGCCTGCACCCCTAAATTCAACCTGAAGCCTATGTGGGTTATGAATGTCGTATGAACCTGTCTTCGATGACAGTCCATCAGGCCACTACGAGGTCTACCTGTGTTGATTCTAAGCTTCCTGGACCAACCGGAAGTGGTTAAAATCACCCTAAAAGTGTTTATCCATACCCTGCCTGCAGTTTGATAGACATAGTGCATTCAACCCTGTGTAAATCAGTCAATTCTTAACGTAAGGACTTAAAACTCAGGATTCTGTACAAGCATACCCCAGTGAGGATATGTGTTGATTTATAGCTTCCTGTGCCAACCGGAAGTGTCATAATTGGTGTCTCTTGGGCTGTTTCGAGGGGTTAAAAAAGTCAGATCTTTCCAAAACTTCATATATGTGATTAGGCAACCCCCATGAACTGTAAATCAGTCATTTTTCCCATAAAATTTCAAAGGAAAAATAAATCACCCTAAAACACAACTTGGATGGAGGGACGTATTGGGGTGCGTAGAGACAGACAGTGACTGCAATAGTTAGCTTTGTTCGAGCTAAAAAAGAACCGTCAGACCTAGAGTTCCGAAACTTTAGAATCCTGTTCTAGACCTCCGGTCAATAGTGCATGGTGAGTTACGTGGCTCTAGAAGGTTCTCGGACCGAGAAACAGCCTCGTACATTTGCAATGACTTCAATTCATTTTGACCGTTACGAAAATGACGACATTTAGAAAAGTCTCAGAGACGCAAGGCTAGGTGCATTGAAACCGGCTCGGCCCATAGAGACAGATCCCAACGTTTCTGTCCGATAGCTCATTCAAGGACCCCGTAGCAAGGCATGGAAAAAAGTGGATTTTCAGCACCAATTAGGGTTTTACTCGGGCACCGAAGGACCTATCGAGCCGAAACTCGGGATTCGGGGTCGCCTCACATAGGCCTACACATAATGTCCGACCTGGACCCGCAGCTAGAACGTAACTATGTGTTTTACGTTTTTATTATGTTTTAAACCAAAGGCGCTGTGAATTATGGGCCTGCTCTGACATATGTGATAGTTGGCTTCTAAATGAGTAGGAAAAAGTGGGTTTGGTGTCAATTGATATCAGTTTGGTGTCATAATGACATCTAATTGACTGATGGACACTGACTTGCTAGTTGACTTTTGTACATTTGCAATGTGTTTAAACGGAGAGGGACCATCACCAAAATGGCATTCTGAAATCAACACAAAAAATGGCATCACCACAGTCTCCAGACTGTGCCGAGTTCAACGAGACGCCCCGCTTGACCGTAGCTCGTTCTGAGTGCAGCGACTTTGAAAAAAAGAAGGCCCAAAATGCATTTAACGGTCATTCTGATTTTAATGCCCGCTATAGGAGCACCCTACTACGGCCCTCTTTCACTCAGGGCCGTCCTGGGTGCTTTATGGACTGTTAGCCAAGTGCTGGAGGAGGAAATAGACCCGTGCACCTGGTGATTGAAAACGTGCATCTGGTAACCCAAGAGGAAATAGACCCGTGCACCTGGTGATTGAAAACGTGCATCTGGTAACCCAAAAATTCAAATATGGTCCTAAATGCATTTAAGGGTCATTCTGATATTAATGCCCGCTATGGAAACACCCTACTACGGCCCTCTCTCTGTCGGGGGCGACCTGAGTGCATTATGGACACTTTGAAATTTCACGATGGATACTGATTGTTGTGCACCCGGTAACCCAAAAATACAAATATGGTCCTAAATGCATTTAACGGTCATTCTGATTTTAATGCCCGCTATAGGAGCACCCTACTACGGCCCTCTTTCACTCAGGGCCGTCCTGGGTGCTTTATGGACTGTTAGACAAGTGCTGGAGGAGGAAATAGAGCCGTGCACCTGGTGATTGAAAACGTGCATCTGGTAACCCAAAAATACAAATATGGTCATAAATGCATTTAACGGTCATTCTGATTTTAATGCCCGCTATAGGAGCACCCTACTACGGCCCTCTTTCACTCAGGGCCGTCCTGGGTGCTTTATGGACTGTTAGACAAGTGCTGGAGGAGGAAATAGAGCCGTGCACCTGGTGATTGAAAACGTGCATCTGGTAACCCAAAAATTCAAATATGGTCCTAAATGCATTTAAGGGTCATTCTGATATTAATGCCCGCTATGGAAACACCCTACTACGGCCCTCTCTCTGTCAGGGGCGACCTGAGTGCAT
The DNA here is from genome assembly GCF_002021735.2 of Oncorhynchus kisutch. Classification (NCBI taxonomy): domain Eukaryota; kingdom Metazoa; phylum Chordata; class Actinopteri; order Salmoniformes; family Salmonidae; genus Oncorhynchus; species Oncorhynchus kisutch. The sequence goes on from NW_022262468.1 coordinate 78,297, forward strand.
TATGGACACTTTGAAATTTCACGATGGATACTGATTGTTGTGCATCTGGTAACCCAAAAATTTAAAGATTATGAATAAGAAGACACAGAGAGGCTTAAAAAGTTAAACTCTCTCTCATGGGATGAAGGGACATACAGGCCTAAAGGCCAAACACCCCTAACCAGGTTATAACCCAAAAGGTGTTTTGATGTACATAACCTTCAAAGGTGAAAATGACTACATTCAACCCTGTGTAGATCGTAGATCAGTCAATTCTTAACTTAAAGACTTAAAACTCAGGATTCTGTAAGTTTCTATGTCAATCAAGACATGTGTTTACTTATAGCTTCCTGTGCCAACCGGAAGTGCCTTTAATTGGGTCACACTGTCTGTTTTGAAGGGTTAGAAAAGTCACATCTCTCCAAAACTTCATATGTGTGACTAGGTAACCCTCATGAACTGTAAATCAGTCATTTCTCCCAACAGATGTCAAAGAAAAGCTTTCACATACACACACAGCAAGGATGGAGTGATAAAGTGCGGTGCTCAAAGACACAGAGAGCAGGCAATGGCATAAACATAATCTCTAGGCCGTGCCGAGTTCAACGAGATATCCCGCTTGACCGTAGCTCGCTCGGTCTAGGCGCAGCGACCATTAGAAAAGTAGGCCCAAAATGAAGCCTGCCCCACAACGTCATTTGCTTTTGGGTGACAGTGAGAGAACCGTTAGGGTGAGAAGCACAATTCGACCTCAGGTACGTTCCTAAGGTCCTCCCGATCCGTGCAAGCCTAACGTTGACCGTGTGGCATTAACCCTTAATAGTTAAAAGAGGGTGTTTACTTCAAAGAGTTTGCATTGACTTCTCTCCCCATAGGAATACATTGCCTGCACCCCTAAATTCAACCTGAAGCCTATGTGGGTTATGAATGTCGTATGAACCTGTCTTCGATGACAGTCCATCAGGCCACTACGAGGTCTACCTGTGTTGATTCTAAGCTTCCTGGACCAACCGGAAGTGGTTAAAATCACCCTAAAAGTGTTTATCCATACCCTGCCTGCAGTTTGATAGACATAGTGCATTCAACCCTGTGTAAATCAGTCAATTCTTAACGTAAGGACTTAAAACTCAGGATTCTGTACAAGCATACCCCAGTGAGGATATGTGTTGATTTATAGCTTCCTGTGCCAACCGGAAGTGTCATAATTGGTGTCTCTTGGGCTGTTTCGAGGGGTTAAAAAAGTCCGATCTTTCCAAAACTTCATATATGTGATTAGGCAACCCCCATGAACTGTAAATCAGTCATTTTTCCCATAAAATTTCAAAGGAAAAATAAATCACCCTAAAACACAACTTGGATGGAGGGACGTATTGGGGTGCGTAGAGACAGACAGTGACTGCAATAGTTAGCTTTGTTCGAGCTAAAAAAGAACCATCAGACCTAGAGTTCCGAAACTTTAGAATCCTGTTCTAGACCTCCGGTCAATAGTGCGTGGTGAGTTACGTGGCTCTAGAAGGTTCTCGGACCGAGAAACAGCCTCGTACATTTGCAATGACTTCAATTCATTTTGACCGTTACGAAAATGACGACATTTAGAAAAGTCTCAGAAACGCAAGACTAGGTGCATTGCGACCGTCTCGTTCCATAGAGACGGACCCCAACGTTTCTGTCCGATAGCTCATTCAAGGACCCCGTAGCAAGTCATGGAAAAAAGTGGATTTTCAGCACCAATTAGGGTTTTGCTCGGACACCAAATGACCGATCGAGCCGAAACTTGGGATTCGGGGTCGCCTCAGCTAGGCCTACACATAACATAAGAAATGGACCCGCAGCTAGAACGTAACTACGTGTTTTATGTTTTTTTTATGGTTTGAACCGAAGGCGTTGTGAATTTTGGGCCAGCTCTGAAGTATGTGATAGTTGGCTACTAAACGAGTTGGAAAACGTGGGTTTGGTGTCAGTTTGTATCAGTTTGGTGTCAGAATGATATCTAATTGACTGACGGACGGTGACTTGCTGGTGACTCTTGTCCATTTGCAATATGTTTAAACAGTGAGGTACCATCACCAAAGTGACATTCTGAAATCAACCCTAACGAGCGACTGAGATTAACCAGAATCACTGCCCAGCCATCCCGAGTTCATCGGGCCAGTCAATTTCACATTCCTGCAGGATTTTTATAGCATGACAAATTCGTGATGGTACCTGCCCATTGAACCATATTGCAAATGCCCAGTGACTTTGCAAAAGTAAGAAAACATAAACAAATGGACATAATGAAATCACCATATTTTTATTTTTGGGTTACCAGTTGCACAACAATGCACGTACACTTGCAATATGATTCAACAGTGAAAAAACATCACAAAATGGACATGATGAAGTCAACACAACGAGCGATGGAAAGGAGCAACTATCACTGCCAGGCCATCCTGTGTTCATCAGGCCAGTCAATTTCACATTCCTTTAGGATTTTTATAGCATGACAAATTCGTGATGGTACCTGCCCATTGAACCATATTGCAAATGCCCAGTGACTTTGCAAAAGTAAGAAAACATAAACAAATGGACATAATGAAATCACCATATTTTTATTTTTGGGTTACCAGTTGCACAACAATGCACGTACACTTGCAATATGATTCAACAGTGAAAAACATCACAAAATGGACATGATGAAGTCAACACAACGAGCGATGGAAAGGAGCAACTATCACTGCCAGGCCATCCTGTGTTCATCAGGCCAGTCAATTTCACATTCCTTGAGGATTTTTATAGCATGACAAATTCGTGATGGTACCTGCCCATTGAACCATATTGCAAATGCCAGTGACTTTGCAAAAGTAAGAAAACATAAACAAATGGACATAATGAAATCACCATATTTTTATTTTTGGGTTACCAGTTGCACAACAATGCACGTACACTTGCAATATGATTAAACAGTGAAAAAACATCACAAAATGGACATGATGAAGTCAACACAATGAGCGATGGAAAGGAGCAACTATCACTGCCAGGCCATCCCGAGTTCATCTGGCCAGTGAATTTTGCATTTCTGCAGGATTTTTGAGCATGTCAAATTGCATATGGTAAATGCCCATTGAACCATATTGCAAATGCCCGTACACTTGCAATATGATTAAACAGTGAAAAAACATCACAAAATGGACATGATGAAGTCAACACAATGAGCGATGGAAAGGAGCAACTATCACTGCCAGGCCATCCCGAGTTCATCTGGCCAGTCAATTTTGCATTTCTGCAGGATTTTTGAGCATGTCAAATTTCATATGGTAAATGCCCATTGAACCATATTGCAAATGCCCGTACACTTGCAATATGATTAAACAGTGAAAAAACATCACAAAATGGACATGATGAAGTCAACACAATGAGCGATGGAAAGGAGCAACTATCACTGTCAGGCCATCCCGAGTTCATCTGGCCAGTCAATTTTGCATTTCTGCAGGATTTTTGAGCATGTCAAATTTCATATGGTAAATGCCCATTGAACCATATTGCAAATGCCCGTACACTTGCAATATGATTAAACAGTGAAAAAACATCACAAAATGGACATGATGAAGTCAACACAATGAGCGATGGAAAGGAGCAACTATCACTGTCAGGCCATCCCGAGTTCATCTGGCCAGTCAATTTTGCATTTCTGCAGGATTTTTGAGCATGTCAAATTTCATATGGTAAATGCCCATTGAACCATATTGCAAATGCCCGTACACTTGCAATATGATTAAACAGTGAAAAAACATCACAAAATGGACATGATGAAGTCAACACAATGAGCGATGGAAAGGAGCAACTATCACTGTCAGGCCATCCCGAGTTCATCTGGCCAGTCAATTTTGCATTTCTGCAGGATTTTTGAGCATGTCAAATTTCATATGGTAAATGCCCATTGAACCATATTGCAAATGCCCGTACACTTGCAATATGATTAAACAGCGAAAAAACATCACAAAATGGACATGATGAAGTCAACACAATGAGCGATGGAAAGGAGCAACTATCACTGCCAGGCCATCCCGAGTTCATCTGGCCAGTCAATTTTGCATTTCTGCAGGATTTTTGAGCATGTCAAATTTCATATGGTAAATGCCCATTGAACCATATTGCAAATGCCCGTACACTTGCAATATGATTAAACAGCGAAAAAACATCACAAAATGGACACGATGAAGTCAACACAATGAGCGATGGAAAGGAGCAACTATCACTGTCAGGCCATCCCGAGTTCATCTGGCCAGTCAATTTTGCATTTCTGCAGGATTTTTGAGCATGTCAAATTTCTTATGGTATTTGGCCCCAAAAAAACACATGATGAATTGACAAAAAATTGAAACAATTTCGAAAAACGGTCCAGAAAGAACTTTTTTACGAGGGTGATAAGTTTTTAAAAAAGTTCAAATTTTCGACTTTTGACTTCATATGAAATCACATTGTAAATGGACAAAACATATTTCTTATGCGCATGTAAAAATAAAATAAAAATTTGGCTAATAAAATTGGACAAAAGTATGTTGATACAGTTCTTATACATGTGTAATTGACACAAAAATGGAAAGAATTTTGAAAAACGGTCTAGAAAGCACTTTTTTAAGGGTGTGTGAAGTTTTTTACAACATTTTGACATTTTTGACTTTTGACTTTTGACTTCCTATGAAATCACATTGTAAATGGACAAAACATATTTCTTATGCGCATGTAAAAAAAAAAAAATATATGCTAATAAAATTGGACAAAAGTATATTCATACAGTTCTTACACATGTGTAATTGACAAAAAAATCGAAAGAATTTTGAAAAACGGTCCAGAAAGCACTTTTTTAAGGGTGTGTGAAGTTTTTTACTAAATTTTGACTTTTTTGACTTTTGACTTTTGACTTCCTATGAAATCACATTGTAAATGGACAAAACATATTTCTTATGCGCATGTAAAAAAAATAAAAAAATATGCTAATAAAATTGGACAAAAGTATATTCATACAGTTCTTACACATGTGTAATTGACAAAAAAATCGAAAGAATTTCGAAAAACGGTCCAGAAAGCACTTTTTTAAGGGGTGATAATTTTTGACAAAAAAATCATTTTTTCAAAATTTTGCTTTTGGATGTTGACTTGATGTCCATTTCCAATATGAAAAACCACGGTGTAGCGCACTCACCCCCTGTTGGATTTTTGAAGTGTTACAACTGGCAATAGCCATATGACATTTGCCATCAACTTTGCACGAATTGGCGTCCAATTGGGTGGTATTGTCCAATGTGTATATGGTTCGTACGGTGCCAATGTGTTGCCATTCATTTTTGTCCACTTCAGGGGGGTCTTCCCTTACATAATATAATAGAGACAGTCGATCTAGCTGGTCTGTCAGAATATAATAGAGACAGTAGATCTGGATGGTCTGTCATATTTTAATAGAGACAGTAGATCTAGCTGGTCTGTCAAAATATAATAGAGACAGTAGATCTAGCTGGTCTGTCATAAAATAATAGAGACAGTAGATCTAGCTGGTCTGTCATATTATAATAGAGACAGTAGATCTGGATGGTCTGTCATATTTTAATACAGACAGTAGATCTAGCTGGTCTGTTAAAATATAATAGAGACAGTAGATCTAGCTGGTCTGTCATAAAATAATAGAGACAGTAGATCTAGCTGGTCTGTCATAATATAATCGAGACAGTAGATCTAGTTGGTCTGTCATATTATAATAGAGACAGTAGATCTAGCTGGTCTGTCATAATATAATAGAGACATTAGATCTAGCTGGTCTGTCATAATATAATAGAGAGAGTAGATCCAGCTGGTCTGTCATATTATAATAGAGACAGTAGATCCGGATGGTCTGTCATAATATAATAGAGACAGTAGATATAGCTGGTCTGTCATAATATAATAGAGACAGTAGATATAGCTGGTCTGTCATAATATAATAGAAACATTAGATCTAGCTGGTCTGTCATAATATAATAGACAGTAGATCTAGCTGGTATGTCATAATATAATAGAGACAGTAGATCTAGTTGGTCTGTCAGAATATAATCGAGACAGTAGATCTAGCTGGTCTGTCAAAATATAATAGAGACAGTATATCTAGCTGGTCTGTCATAATATAATCGAGACAGTAGATCTAGCTGGTCTGTCATACAATAATCGAGACAGTAGATCTAGCTGGTCTGTCATAATATAATAGAGACATTAGATCTAGCTGGGCTGTCATTAAATAATAGACAGTAGATCTATCTGGTATGTCATAATATAATAGAGACGGTAGATCTAGCTGGTCTGTCAAAATATAATAGAGACATAGAGACAGTAGATCTAGCTGGTCTGTCATAATATAATAGAGACAGTTGATCTAGCTTGTGTGCCATTATATAATAGAGACCGTCTATCTACCTGGTCTGTCATAATATAGTAGAGACAGTAGATCTTGCTGGTCTGTCATAATATAATAGAGACAGTCGATCTAGCTGGTCTGTCAGAATATAATAGAGACAGTAGATCCAGCTGGTCTGTCATATTAGAATAGAGACAGTAGATCTGGATGGTCTGTCATAATATAATCGAGACAGTAGATCTAGTTCGTCTGTCTTTAAAAGCTAATTATAATAGAGACCAGTTAAGATCTAGCTGGTCTGTCATAATATAATAGAGACAGTAGATCTAGCTGGTCTGTCATATTATAATAGACAGTAGATCTAGCTGGTCTGTCATAATATAATAGAGACAGTAGATCTAGCTGGTCTGTCATAATATAATAGAGACAGTAGATCTAGCTGGTCTGTCATACAATAATAGAGACAGTAGATCTAGCTGGTCTGTCATAATATAATAGAGACAGTAGATCTAGCTGGTCTGTCATAATATAATAGAGACAGTAGATCTAGCTGGTCTGTCATAATATAATAGAGACAGTAGATCTAGCTGGTCTGTCATAATATAATAGAGACAGTAGATCTAGCTGGTCTGTCATAATATAATAGAGACAGTAGATCTAGCTGGTCTGTCATAATATAATAGAGACAGTAGATCTAGCTGGTCTGTCATAATATAATAGAGACAGTAGATCTAGCTGGTCTGTCATAATATAATAGAGACAGTAGATCTAGCTGGTCTGTCATAATATAATAGAGACAGTAGATCTAGCTGGTAGCTGGTATGTCATAATATAATAGAGACAGTAGATCAGCTGGTCTGTCATATTATAATAGAGACAGTAGATCTAGTGGTCTGTCATATATAATAGAGACAGTAGATCTAGCTGGTCTGTCATACTATAATCAGACAGTAGATCTAGTGGGTCTGTCATAATATAATAGAGACAGTAGATCTAGCTGGTCTGTCATATATAATAGAGACAGTAGATCTAGCTGGTCTGTCATAATATAAGAGACAGTAGATCTAGCTGGTCTGTCATAATATAATAGAGACATAGGATCTAGCTGGTCTGTCAATAATATAATAGCAGACAGTAGATCTAGCTGGTCCTGTCATATATAATAGAGACAGTTGATCCTATGGTCTGTCATAATATAATAGAGAAAGCTAGATATAGCTGTCTGTCATATATTAATAGAGACAGTAGATCTAGCTGGTCTGTCATACATATAATAGAAAGTAGATCTGCTGGTCGTCATAATTAATCGAGACAGTAGTCTAGCTGGTCTGTCAAAATATAATAGAGACAGTAGATCTAGCTGGTCTGTCAGAATATAATCGAGACAGTAGATCTAGCTGGTCTGTCATAATATAATAAGACGTAGATCTAGCTGGTTGTCATAATATAATGAGACAGTAGATCTAGTGGTCTGTCATATAATAATAAGACAGTAGATCTAGCTGGTCTGTCATAATATAATCGAGACAGTAGATCTAGCTGGTCTGTCATATTATAATAGAGGACAGTAGATCTAGCTGGTCTGTTCATAAAATAATCGAGACAGTAGATCTAGCTGGTCTGTCATGCCAATATATCGCGACAGAGATCTGTTGGTCTGTCATCTTATATGAGCGGACAGTAGATTAGTTGTTGTCATAATATACAGAGACATTAGATCTATTGGTCTGTCATTAATATATAGACAGTAGATCTAGTGTATGTATAATATAATAGAGACAGTAGATTAGCTGGTCTGTACAACAATTTAAACAGACATATAGGACAGTAATCTAGCTGGTCTGTCTAATTAATAGAGACAGGTTGATCTAGACTTTGTTCCAAATATAAAGGAAAGTCATTACCTGGTCTGTCATAATATAATAGAGACAGTCTATCTAGCTGGTCTGCTCCCGAATATAATAGAGACAGTAGATTGGATGGTCTGTATATTTCAAGAGCAGACAGTAGATCTAGGCTGGTCTGTCAAAATATAATAGAGACCAGTGATCTAGCTGTCTGTCTGTCATAATATAATAGAGACAGTAGATCTAGCTGGTCTGTCATAATATAATAGAGACAGTAGATCTAGCTGGTCTGTCATAATATAATAGAGACAGTAGATCTAGCTGGTCTGTCATAATATAATAGAGACAGTAGATCTAGCTGGTCTGTCATAATATAATAGAGACAGTAGATCTAGCTGGTCTGTCATAATATAATAGAGACAGTAGATCTAGCTGGTCTGTCATAATATAATAGAGACAGTAGATCTAGCTGGTCTGTCATAATATAATAGAGACAGTAGATCTAGCTGGTCTGTCATAATATAATAGAGACAGTAGATCTAGCTGGTCTGTCATAATATAATAGAGACAGTAGATCTAGCTGGTCTGTCATAATATAATAGAGACAGTAGATCTAGCTGGTCTGTCATAATATAATAGAGACAGTAGATCTAGCTGGTCTGTCATAATATAATAGAGACAGTAGATCTAGCTGGTCTGTCATAATATAATAGAGACAGTAGATCTAGCTGGTCTGTCATAATATAATAGAGACAGTAGATCTAGCTGGTCTGTCATAATATAATAGAGACAGTAGATCTAGCTGGTCTGTCATAATATAATAGAGACAGTAGATCTAGCTGGTCTGTCATAATATAATAGAGACAGTAGATCTAGCTGGTCTGTCATAATATAATAGAGACAGTAGATCTAGCTGGTCTGTCATAATATAATAGAGACAGTAGATCTAGCTGGTCTGTCATAATATAATAGAGACAGTAGATCTAGCTGGTCTGTCATAATATAATAGAGACAGTAGATCTAGCTGGTCTGTCATAATATAATAGAGACAGTAGATCTAGCTGGTCTGTCATAATATAATAGAGACAGTAGATCTAGCTGGTCTGTCATAATATAATAGAGACAGTAGATCTAGCTGGTCTGTCATAATATAATAGAGACAGTAGATCTAGCTGGTCTGTCATAATATAATAGAGACAGTAGATCTAGCTGGTCTGTCATAATATAATAGAGACAGTAGATCTAGCTGGTCTGTCATAATATAATAGAGACAGTAGATCTAGCTGGTCTGTCATAATATAATAGAGACAGTAGATCTAGCTGGTCTGTCATAATATAATAGAGACAGTAGATCTAGCTGGTCTGTCATAATATAATAGAGACAGTAGATCTAGCTGGTCTGTCATAATATAATAGAGACAGTAGATCTAGCTGGTCTGTCATAATATAATAGAGACAGTAGATCTAGCTGGTCTGTCATAATATAATAGAGACAGTAGATCTAGCTGGTCTGTCATAATATAATAGAGACAGTAGATCTAGCTGGTCTGTCATAATATAATAGAGACAGTAGATCTAGCTGGTCTGTCATAATATAATAGAGACAGTAGATCTAGCTGGTCTGTCATAATATAATAGAGACAGTAGATCTAGCTGGTCTGTCATAATATAATAGAGACAGTAGATCTAGCTGGTCTGTCATAATATAATAGAGACAGTAGATCTAGCTGGTCTGTCATAATATAATAGAGACAGTAGATCTAGCTGGTCTGTCATAATATAATAGAGACAGTAGATCTAGCTGGTCTGTCATAATATAATAGAGACAGTAGATCTAGCTGGTCTGTCATAATATAATAGAGACAGTAGATCTAGCTGGTCTGTCATAATATAATAGAGACAGTAGATCTAGCTGGTCTGTCATAATATAATAGAGACAGTAGATCTAGCTGGTCTGTCATAATATAATAGAGACAGTAGATCTAGCTGGTCTGTCATAATATAATAGAGACAGTAGATCTAGCTGGTCTGTCATAATATAATAGAGACAGTAGATCTAGCTGGTCTGTCATAATATAATAGAGACAGTAGATCTAGCTGGTCTGTCATAATATAATAGAGACAGTAGATCTAGCTGGTCTGTCATAATATAATAGAGACAGTAGATCTAGCTGGTCTGTCATAATATAATAGAGACAGTAGATCTAGCTGGTCTGTCATAATATAATAGAGACAGTAGATCTAGCTGGTCTGTCATAATATAATAGAGACAGTAGATCTAGCTGGTCTGTCATAATATAATAGAGACAGTAGATCTAGCTGGTCTGTCATAATATAATAGAGACAGTAGATCTAGCTGGTCTGTCATAATATAATAGAGACAGTAGATCTAGCTGGTCTGTCATAATATAATAGAGACAGTAGATCTAGCTGGTCTGTCATAATATAATAGAGACAGTAGATCTAGCTGGTCTGTCATAATATAATAGAGACAGTAGATCTAGCTGGTCTGTCATAATATAATAGAGACAGTAGATCTAGCTGGTCTGTCATAATATAATAGAGACAGTAGATCTAGCTGGTCTGTCATAATATAATAGAGACAGTAGATCTAGCTGGTCTGTCATAATATAATAGAGACAGTAGATCTAGCTGGTCTGTCATAATATAATAGAGACAGTAGATCTAGCTGGTCTGTCATAATATAATAGAGACAGTAGATCTAGCTGGTCTGTCATAATATAATAGAGACAGTAGATCTAGCTGGTCTGTCATAATATAATAGAGACAGTAGATCTAGCTGGTCTGTCATAATATAATAGAGACAGTAGATCTAGCTGGTCTGTCATAATATAATAGAGACAGTAGATCTAGCTGGTCTGTCATAATATAATAGAGACAGTAGATCTAGCTGGTCTGTCATAATATAATAGAGACAGTAGATCTAGCTGGTCTGTCATAATATAATAGAGACAGTAGATCTAGCTGGTCTGTCATAATATAATAGAGACAGTAGATCTAGCTGGTCTGTCATAATATAATAGAGACAGTAGATCTAGCTGGTCTGTCATAATATAATAGAGACAGTAGATCTAGCTGGTCTGTCATAATATAATAGAGACAGTAGATCTAGCTGGTCTGTCATAATATAATAGAGACAGTAGATCTAGCTGGTCTGTCATAATATAATAGAGACAGTAGATCTAGCTGGTCTGTCATAATATAATAGAGACAGTAGATCTAGCTGGTCTGTCATAATATAATAGAGACAGTAGATCTAGCTGGTCTGTCATAATATAATAGAGACAGTAGATCTAGCTGGTCTGTCATAATATAATAGAGACAGTAGATCTAGCTGGTCTGTCATAATATAATAGAGACAGTAGATCTAGCTGGTCTGTCATAATATAATAGAGACAGTAGATCTAGCTGGTCTGTCATAATATAATAGAGACAGTAGATCTAGCTGGTCTGTCATAATATAATAGAGACAGTAGATCTAGCTGGTCTGTCATAATATAATAGAGACAGTAGATCTAGCTGGTCTGTCATAATAATAGAGACAGTAGATCTAGCTGGTCTGTCATAATATAATAGAGACAGTAGATCTAGCTGGTCTGTCATAATATAATAGAGACAGTAGATCTAGCTGGTCTGTCATAATATAATAGAGACAGTAGATCTAGCTGGTCTGTCATAATATAATAGAGACAGTAGATCTAGCTGGTCTGTCATAATATAATAGAGACAGTAGATCTAGCTGGTCTGTCATAATATAATAGAGACAGTAGATCTAGCTGGTCTGTCATAATATAATAGAGACAGTAGATCTAGCTGGTCTGTCATAATATAATAGAGACAGTAGATCTAGCTGGTCTGTCATAATATAATAGAGACAGTAGATCTAGCTGGTCTGTCATAATATAATAGAGACAGTAGATCTAGCTGGTCTGTCATAATATAATAGAGACAGTAGATCTAGCTGGTCTGTCATAATATAATAGAGACAGTAGATCTAGCTGGTCTGTCATAATATAATAGAGACAGTAGATCTAGCTGGTCTGTCATAATATAATAGAGACAGTAGATCTAGCTGGTCTGTCATAATATAATAGAGACAGTAGATCTAGCTGGTCTGTCATAATATAATAGAGACAGTAGATCTAGCTGGTCTGTCATAATATAATAGAGACAGTAGATCTAGCTGGTCTGTCATAATATAATAGAGACAGTAGATCTAGCTGGTCTGTCATAATATAATAGAGACAGTAGATCTAGCTGGTCTGTCATAATATAATAGAGACAGTAGATCTAGCTGGTCTGTCATAATATAATAGAGACAGTAGATCTAGCTGGTCTGTCATAATATAATAGAGACAGTAGATCTAGCTGGTCTGTCATAATATAATAGAGACAGTAGATCTAGCTGGTCTGTCATAATATAATAGAGACAGTAGATCTAGCTGGTCTGTCATAATATAATAGAGACAGTAGATCTAGCTGGTCTGTCATAATATAATAGAGACAGTAGATCTAGCTGGTCTGTCATAATATAATAGAGACAGTAGATCTAGCTGGTCTGTCATAATATAATAGAGACAGTAGATCTAGCTGGTCTGTCATAATATAATAGAGACAGTAGATCTAGCTGGTCTGTCATAATATAATAGAGACAGTAGATCTAGCTGGTCTGTCATAATATAATAGAGACAGTAGATCTAGCTGGTCTGTCATAATATAATAGAGACAGTAGATCTAGCTGGTCTGTCATAATATAATAGAGACAGTAGATCTAGCTGGTCTGTCATAATATAATAGAGACAGTAGATCTAGCTGGTCTGTCATAATATAATAGAGACAGTAGATCTAGCTGGTCTGTCATAATATAATAGAGACAGTAGATCTAGCTGGTCTGTCATAATATAATAGAGACAGTAGATCTAGCTGGTCTGTCATAATATAATAGAGACAGTAGATCTAGCTGGTCTGTCATAATATAATAGAGACAGTAGATCTAGCTGGTCTGTCATAATATAATAGAGACAGTAGATCTAGCTGGTCTGTCATAATATAATAGAGACAGTAGATCTAGCTGGTCTGTCATAATATAATAGAGACAGTAGATCTAGCTGGTCTGTCATAATATAATAGAGACAGTAGATCTAGCTGGTCTGTCATAATATAATAGAGACAGTAGATCTAGCTGGTCTGTCATAATATAATAGAGACAGTAGATCTAGCTGGTCTGTCATAATATAATAGAGACAGTAGATCTAGCTGGTCTGTCATAATATAATAGAGACAGTAGATCTAGCTGGTCTGTCATAATATAATAGAGACAGTAGATCTAGCTGGTCTGTCATAATATAATAGAGACAGTAGATCTAGCTGGTCTGTCATAATATAATAGAGACAGTAGATCTAGCTGGTCTGTCATAATATAATAGAGACAGTAGATCTAGCTGGTCTGTCATAATATAATAGAGACAGTAGATCTAGCTGGTCTGTCATAATATAATAGAGACAGTAGATCTAGCTGGTCTGTCATAATATAATAGAGACAGTAGATCTAGCTGGTCTGTCATAATATAATAGAGACAGTAGATCTAGCTGGTCTGTCATAATATAATAGAGACAGTAGATCTAGCTGGTCTGTCATAATATAATAGAGACAGTAGATCTAGCTGGTCTGTCATAATATAATAGAGACAGTAGATCTAGCTGGTCTGTCATAATATAATAGAGACAGTAGATCTAGCTGGTCTGTCATAATATAATAGAGACAGTAGATCTAGCTGGTCTGTCATAATATAATAGAGACAGTAGATCTAGCTGGTCTGTCATAATATAATAGAGACAGTAGATCTAGCTGGTCTGTCATAATATAATAGAGACAGTAGATCTAGCTGGTCTGTCATAATATAATAGAGACAGTAGATCTAGCTGGTCTGTCATAATATAATAGAGACAGTAGATCTAGCTGGTCTGTCATAATATAATAGAGACAGTAGATCTAGCTGGTCTGTCATAATATAATAGAGACAGTAGATCTAGCTGGTCTGTCATAATATAATAGAGACAGTAGATCTAGCTGGTCTGTCATAATATAATAGAGACAGTAGATCTAGCTGGTCTGTCATAATATAATAGAGACAGTAGATCTAGCTGGTCTGTCATAATATAATAGAGACAGTAGATCTAGCTGGTCTGTCATAATATAATAGAGACAGTAGATCTAGCTGGTCTGTCATAATATAATAGAGACAGTAGATCTAGCTGGTCTGTCATAATATAATAGAGACAGTAGATCTAGCTGGTCTGTCATAATATAATAGAGACAGTAGATCTAGCTGGTCTGTCATAATATAATAGAGACAGTAGATCTAGCTGGTCTGTCATAATATAATAGAGACAGTAGATCTAGCTGGTCTGTCATAATATAATAGAGACAGTAGATCTAGCTGGTCTGTCATAATATAATAGAGACAGTAGATCTAGCTGGTCTGTCATAATATAATAGAGACAGTAGATCTAGCTGGTCTGTCATAATATAATAGAGACAGTAGATCTAGCTGGTCTGTCATAATATAATAGAGACAGTAGATCTAGCTGGTCTGTCATAATATAATAGAGACAGTAGATCTAGCTGGTCTGTCATAATATAATAGAGACAGTAGATCTAGCTGGTCTGTCATAATATAATAGAGACAGTAGATCTAGCTGGTCTGTCATAATATAATAGAGACAGTAGATCTAGCTGGTCTGTCATAATATAATAGAGACAGTAGATCTAGCTGGTCTGTCATAATATAATAGAGACAGTAGATCTAGCTGGTCTGTCATAATATAATAGAGACAGTAGATCTAGCTGGTCTGTCATAATATAATAGAGACAGTAGATCTAGCTGGTCTGTCATAATATAATAGAGACAGTAGATCTAGCTGGTCTGTCATAATATAATAGAGACAGTAGATCTAGCTGGTCTGTCATAATATAATAGAGACAGTAGATCTAGCTGGTCTGTCATAATATAATAGAGACAGTAGATCTAGCTGGTCTGTCATAATATAATAGAGACAGTAGATCTAGCTGGTCTGTCATAATATAATAGAGACAGTAGATCTAGCTGGTCTGTCATAATATAATAGAGACAGTAGATCTAGCTGGTCTGTCATAATATAATAGAGACAGTAGATCTAGCTGGTCTGTCATAATATAATAGAGACAGTAGATCTAGCTGGTCTGTCATAATATAATAGAGACAGTAGATCTAGCTGGTCTGTCATAATATAATAGAGACAGTAGATCTAGCTGGTCTGTCATAATATAATAGAGACAGTAGATCTAGCTGGTCTGTCATAATATAATAGAGACAGTAGATCTAGCTGGTCTGTCATAATATAATAGAGACAGTAGATCTAGCTGGTCTGTCATAATATAATAGAGACAGTAGATCTAGCTGGTCTGTCATAATATAATAGAGACAGTAGATCTAGCTGGTCTGTCATAATATAATAGAGACAGTAGATCTAGCTGGTCTGTCATAATATAATAGAGACAGTAGATCTAGCTGGTCTGTCATAATATAATAGAGACAGTAGATCTAGCTGGTCTGTCATAATATAATAGAGACAGTAGATCTAGCTGGTCTGTCATAATATAATAGAGACAGTAGATCTAGCTGGTCTGTCATAATATAATAGAGACAGTAGATCTAGCTGGTCTGTCATAATATAATAGAGACAGTAGATCTAGCTGGTCTGTCATAATATAATAGAGACAGTAGATCTAGCTGGTCTGTCATAATATAATAGAGACAGTAGATCTAGCTGGTCTGTCATAATATAATAGAGACAGTAGATCTAGCTGGTCTGTCATAATATAATAGAGACAGTAGATCTAGCTGGTCTGTCATAATATAATAGAGACAGTAGATCTAGCTGGTCTGTCATAATATAATAGAGACAGTAGATCTAGCTGGTCTGTCATAATATAATAGAGACAGTAGATCTAGCTGGTCTGTCATAATATAATAGAGACAGTAGATCTAGCTGGTCTGTCATAATATAATAGAGACAGTAGATCTAGCTGGTCTGTCATAATATAATAGAGACAGTAGATCTAGCTGGTCTGTCATAATATAATAGAGACAGTAGATCTAGCTGGTCTGTCATAATATAATAGAGACAGTAGATCTAGCTGGTCTGTCATAATATAATAGAGACAGTAGATCTAGCTGGTCTGTCATAATATAATAGAGACAGTAGATCTAGCTGGTCTGTCATAATATAATAGAGACAGTAGATCTAGCTGGTCTGTCATAATATAATAGAGACAGTAGATCTAGCTGGTCTGTCATAATATAATAGAGACAGTAGATCTAGCTGGTCTGTCATAATATAATAGAGACAGTAGATCTAGCTGGTCTGTCATAATATAATAGAGACAGTAGATCTAGCTGGTCTGTCATAATATAATAGAGACAGTAGATCTAGCTGGTCTGTCATAATATAATAGAGACAGTAGATCTAGCTGGTCTGTCATAATATAATAGAGACAGTAGATCTAGCTGGTCTGTCATAATATAATAGAGACAGTAGATCTAGCTGGTCTGTCATAATATAATAGAGACAGTAGATCTAGCTGGTCTGTCATAATATAATAGAGACAGTAGATCTAGCTGGTCTGTCATAATATAATAGAGACAGTAGATCTAGCTGGTCTGTCATAATATAATAGAGACAGTAGATCTAGCTGGTCTGTCATAATATAATAGAGACAGTAGATCTAGCTGGTCTGTCATAATATAATAGAGACAGTAGATCTAGCTGGTCTGTCATAATATAATAGAGACAGTAGATCTAGCTGGTCTGTCATAATATAATAGAGACAGTAGATCTAGCTGGTCTGTCATAATATAATAGAGACAGTAGATCTAGCTGGTCTGTCATAATATAATAGAGACAGTAGATCTAGCTGGTCTGTCATAATATAATAGAGACAGTAGATCTAGCTGGTCTGTCATAATATAATAGAGACAGTAGATCTAGCTGGTCTGTCATAATATAATAGAGACAGTAGATCTAGCTGGTCTGTCATAATATAATAGAGACAGTAGATCTAGCTGGTCTGTCATAATATAATAGAGACAGTAGATCTAGCTGGTCTGTCATAATATAATAGAGACAGTAGATCTAGCTGGTCTGTCATAATATAATAGAGACAGTAGATCTAGCTGGTCTGTCATAATATAATAGAGACAGTAGATCTAGCTGGTCTGTCATAATATAATAGAGACAGTAGATCTAGCTGGTCTGTCATAATATAATAGAGACAGTAGATCTAGCTGGTCTGTCATAATATAATAGAGACAGTAGATCTAGCTGGTCTGTCATAATATAATAGAGACAGTAGATCTAGCTGGTCTGTCATAATATAATAGAGACAGTAGATCTAGCTGGTCTGTCATAATATAATAGAGACAGTAGATCTAGCTGGTCTGTCATAATATAATAGAGACAGTAGATCTAGCTGGTCTGTCATAATATAATAGAGACAGTAGATCTAGCTGGTCTGTCATAATATAATAGAGACAGTAGATCTAGCTGGTCTGTCATAATATAATAGAGACAGTAGATCTAGCTGGTCTGTCATAATATAATAGAGACAGTAGATCTAGCTGGTCTGTCATAATATAATAGAGACAGTAGATCTAGCTGGTCTGTCATAATATAATAGAGACAGTAGATCTAGCTGGTCTGTCATAATATAATAGAGACAGTAGATCTAGCTGGTCTGTCATAATATAATAGAGACAGTAGATCTAGCTGGTCTGTCATAATATAATAGAGACAGTAGATCTAGCTGGTCTGTCATAATATAATAGAGACAGTAGATCTAGCTGGTCTGTCATAATATAATAGAGACAGTAGATCTAGCTGGTCTGTCATAATATAATAGAGACAGTAGATCTAGCTGGTCTGTCATAATATAATAGAGACAGTAGATCTAGCTGGTCTGTCATAATATAATAGAGACAGTAGATCTAGCTGGTCTGTCATAATATAATAGAGACAGTAGATCTAGCTGGTCTGTCATAATATAATAGAGACAGTAGATCTAGCTGGTCTGTCATAATATAATAGAGACAGTAGATCTAGCTGGTCTGTCATAATATAATAGAGACAGTAGATCTAGCTGGTCTGTCATAATATAATAGAGACAGTAGATCTAGCTGGTCTGTCATAATATAATAGAGACAGTAGATCTAGCTGGTCTGTCATAATATAATAGAGACAGTAGATCTAGCTGGTCTGTCATAATATAATAGAGACAGTAGATCTAGCTGGTCTGTCATAATATAATAGAGACAGTAGATCTAGCTGGTCTGTCATAATATAATAGAGACAGTAGATCTAGCTGGTCTGTCATAATATAATAGAGACAGTAGATCTAGCTGGTCTGTCATAATATAATAGAGACAGTAGATCTAGCTGGTCTGTCATAATATAATAGAGACAGTAGATCTAGCTGGTCTGTCATAATATAATAGAGACAGTAGATCTAGCTGGTCTGTCATAATATAATAGAGACAGTAGATCTAGCTGGTCTGTCATAATATAATAGAGACAGTAGATCTAGCTGGTCTGTCATAATATAATAGAGACAGTAGATCTAGCTGGTCTGTCATAATATAATAGAGACAGTAGATCTAGCTGGTCTGTCATAATATAATAGAGACAGTAGATCTAGCTGGTCTGTCATAATATAATAGAGACAGTAGATCTAGCTGGTCTGTCATAATATAATAGAGACAGTAGATCTAGCTGGTCTGTCATAATATAATAGAGACAGTAGATCTAGCTGGTCTGTCATAATATAATAGAGACAGTAGATCTAGCTGGTCTGTCATAATATAATAGAGACAGTAGATCTAGCTGGTCTGTCATAATATAATAGAGACAGTAGATCTAGCTGGTCTGTCATAATATAATAGAGACAGTAGATCTAGCTGGTCTGTCATAATATAATAGAGACAGTAGATCTAGCTGGTCTGTCATAATATAATAGAGACAGTAGATCTAGCTGGTCTGTCATAATATAATAGAGACAGTAGATCTAGCTGGTCTGTCATAATATAATAGAGACAGTAGATCTAGCTGGTCTGTCATAATATAATAGAGACAGTAGATCTAGCTGGTCTGTCATAATATAATAGAGACAGTAGATCTAGCTGGTCTGTCATAATATAATAGAGACAGTAGATCTAGCTGGTCTGTCATAATATAATAGAGACAGTAGATCTAGCTGGTCTGTCATAATATAATAGAGACAGTAGATCTAGCTGGTCTGTCATAATATAATAGAGACAGTAGATCTAGCTGGTCTGTCATAATATAATAGAGACAGTAGATCTAGCTGGTCTGTCATAATATAATAGAGACAGTAGATCTAGCTGGTCTGTCATAATATAATAGAGACAGTAGATCTAGCTGGTCTGTCATAATATAATAGAGACAGTAGATCTAGCTGGTCTGTCATAATATAATAGAGACAGTAGATCTAGCTGGTCTGTCATAATATAATAGAGACAGTAGATCTAGCTGGTCTGTCATAATATAATAGAGACAGTAGATCTAGCTGGTCTGTCATAATATAATAGAGACAGTAGATCTAGCTGGTCTGTCATAATATAATAGAGACAGTAGATCTAGCTGGTCTGTCATAATATAATAGAGACAGTAGATCTAGCTGGTCTGTCATAATATAATAGAGACAGTAGATCTAGCTGGTCTGTCATAATATAATAGAGACAGTAGATCTAGCTGGTCTGTCATAATATAATAGAGACAGTAGATCTAGCTGGTCTGTCATAATATAATAGAGACAGTAGATCTAGCTGGTCTGTCATAATATAATAGAGACAGTAGATCTAGCTGGTCTGTCATAATATAATAGAGACAGTAGATCTAGCTGGTCTGTCATAATATAATAGAGACAGTAGATCTAGCTGGTCTGTCATAATATAATAGAGACAGTAGATCTAGCTGGTCTGTCATAATATAATAGAGACAGTAGATCTAGCTGGTCTGTCATAATATAATAGAGACAGTAGATCTAGCTGGTCTGTCATAATATAATAGAGACAGTAGATCTAGCTGGTCTGTCATAATATAATAGAGACAGTAGATCTAGCTGGTCTGTCATAATATAATAGAGACAGTAGATCTAGCTGGTCTGTCATAATATAATAGAGACAGTAGATCTAGCTGGTCTGTCATAATATAATAGAGACAGTAGATCTAGCTGGTCTGTCATAATATAATAGAGACAGTAGATCTAGCTGGTCTGTCATAATATAATAGAGACAGTAGATCTAGCTGGTCTGTCATAATATAATAGAGACAGTAGATCTAGCTGGTCTGTCATAATATAATAGAGACAGTAGATCTAGCTGGTCTGTCATAATATAATAGAGACAGTAGATCTAGCTGGTCTGTCATAATATAATAGAGACAGTAGATCTAGCTGGTCTGTCATAATATAATAGAGACAGTAGATCTAGCTGGTCTGTCATAATATAATAGAGACAGTAGATCTAGCTGGTCTGTCATAATATAATAGAGACAGTAGATCTAGCTGGTCTGTCATAATATAATAGAGACAGTAGATCTAGCTGGTCTGTCATAATATAATAGAGACAGTAGATCTAGCTGGTCTGTCATAATATAATAGAGACAGTAGATCTAGCTGGTCTGTCATAATATAATAGAGACAGTAGATCTAGCTGGTCTGTCATAATATAATAGAGACAGTAGATCTAGCTGGTCTGTCATAATATAATAGAGACAGTAGATCTAGCTGGTCTGTCATAATATAATAGAGACAGTAGATCTAGCTGGTCTGTCATAATATAATAGAGACAGTAGATCTAGCTGGTCTGTCATAATATAATAGAGACAGTAGATCTAGCTGGTCTGTCATAATATAATAGAGACAGTAGATCTAGCTGGTCTGTCATAATATAATAGAGACAGTAGATCTAGCTGGTCTGTCATAATATAATAGAGACAGTAGATCTAGCTGGTCTGTCATAATATAATAGAGACAGTAGATCTAGCTGGTCTGTCATAATATAATAGAGACAGTAGATCTAGCTGGTCTGTCATAATATAATAGAGACAGTAGATCTAGCTGGTCTGTCATAATATAATAGAGACAGTAGATCTAGCTGGTCTGTCATAATATAATAGAGACAGTAGATCTAGCTGGTCTGTCATAATATAATAGAGACAGTAGATCTAGCTGGTCTGTCATAATATAATAGAGACAGTAGATCTAGCTGGTCTGTCATAATATAATAGAGACAGTAGATCTAGCTGGTCTGTCATAATATAATAGAGACAGTAGATCTAGCTGGTCTGTCATAATATAATAGAGACAGTAGATCTAGCTGGTCTGTCATAATATAATAGAGACAGTAGATCTAGCTGGTCTGTCATAATATAATAGAGACAGTAGATCTAGCTGGTCTGTCATAATATAATAGAGACAGTAGATCTAGCTGGTCTGTCATAATATAATAGAGACAGTAGATCTAGCTGGTCTGTCATAATATAATAGAGACAGTAGATCTAGCTGGTCTGTCATAATATAATAGAGACAGTAGATCTAGCTGGTCTGTCATAATATAATAGAGACAGTAGATCTAGCTGGTCTGTCATAATATAATAGAGACAGTAGATCTAGCTGGTCTGTCATAATATAATAGAGACAGTAGATCTAGCTGGTCTGTCATAATATAATAGAGACAGTAGATCTAGCTGGTCTGTCATAATATAATAGAGACAGTAGATCTAGCTGGTCTGTCATAATATAATAGAGACAGTAGATCTAGCTGGTCTGTCATAATATAATAGAGACAGTAGATCTAGCTGGTCTGTCATAATATAATAGAGACAGTAGATCTAGCTGGTCTGTCATAATATAATAGAGACAGTAGATCTAGCTGGTCTGTCATAATATAATAGAGACAGTAGATCTAGCTGGTCTGTCATAATATAATAGAGACAGTAGATCTAGCTGGTCTGTCATAATATAATAGAGACAGTAGATCTAGCTGGTCTGTCATAATATAATAGAGACAGTAGATCTAGCTGGTCTGTCATAATATAATAGAGACAGTAGATCTAGCTGGTCTGTCATAATATAATAGAGACAGTAGATCTAGCTGGTCTGTCATAATATAATAGAGACAGTAGATCTAGCTGGTCTGTCATAATATAATAGAGACAGTAGATCTAGCTGGTCTGTCATAATATAATAGAGACAGTAGATCTAGCTGGTCTGTCATAATATAATAGAGACAGTAGATCTAGCTGGTCTGTCATAATATAATAGAGACAGTAGATCTAGCTGGTCTGTCATAATATAATAGAGACAGTAGATCTAGCTGGTCTGTCATAATATAATAGAGACAGTAGATCTAGCTGGTCTGTCATAATATAATAGAGACAGTAGATCTAGCTGGTCTGTCATAATATAATAGAGACAGTAGATCTAGCTGGTCTGTCATAATATAATAGAGACAGTAGATCTAGCTGGTCTGTCATAATATAATAGAGACAGTAGATCTAGCTGGTCTGTCATAATATAATAGAGACAGTAGATCTAGCTGGTCTGTCATAATATAATAGAGACAGTAGATCTAGCTGGTCTGTCATAATATAATAGAGACAGTAGATCTAGCTGGTCTGTCATAATATAATAGAGACAGTAGATCTAGCTGGTCTGTCATAATATAATAGAGACAGTAGATCTAGCTGGTCTGTCATAATATAATAGAGACAGTAGATCTAGCTGGTCTGTCATAATATAATAGAGACAGTAGATCTAGCTGGTCTGTCATAATATAATAGAGACAGTAGATCTAGCTGGTCTGTCATAATATAATAGAGACAGTAGATCTAGCTGGTCTGTCATAATATAATAGAGACAGTAGATCTAGCTGGTCTGTCATAATATAATAGAGACAGTAGATCTAGCTGGTCTGTCATAATATAATAGAGACAGTAGATCTAGCTGGTCTGTCATAATATAATAGAGACAGTAGATCTAGCTGGTCTGTCATAATATAATAGAGACAGTAGATCTAGCTGGTCTGTCATAATATAATAGAGACAGTAGATCTAGCTGGTCTGTCATAATATAATAGAGACAGTAGATCTAGCTGGTCTGTCATAATATAATAGAGACAGTAGATCTAGCTGGTCTGTCATAATATAATAGAGACAGTAGATCTAGCTGGTCTGTCATAATATAATAGAGACAGTAGATCTAGCTGGTCTGTCATAATATAATAGAGACAGTAGATCTAGCTGGTCTGTCATAATATAATAGAGACAGTAGATCTAGCTGGTCTGTCATAATATAATAGAGACAGTAGATCTAGCTGGTCTGTCATAATATAATAGAGACAGTAGATCTAGCTGGTCTGTCATAATATAATAGAGACAGTAGATCTAGCTGGTCTGTCATAATATAATAGAGACAGTAGATCTAGCTGGTCTGTCATAATATAATAGAGACAGTAGATCTAGCTGGTCTGTCATAATATAATAGAGACAGTAGATCTAGCTGGTCTGTCATAATATAATAGAGACAGTAGATCTAGCTGGTCTGTCATAATATAATAGAGACAGTAGATCTAGCTGGTCTGTCATAATATAATAGAGACAGTAGATCTAGCTGGTCTGTCATAATATAATAGAGACAGTAGATCTAGCTGGTCTGTCATAATATAATAGAGACAGTAGATCTAGCTGGTCTGTCATAATATAATAGAGACAGTAGATCTAGCTGGTCTGTCATAATATAATAGAGACAGTAGATCTAGCTGGTCTGTCATAATATAAGAGAGATCTAGCTGGTCTGTCATAATATAATAGAGACTAGATCTAGCTGGTCTGTCATAATATAATAGAGACAGTAGATCTAGCTGGTCTGTCATAATATAATAGAGACAGTAGATCTAGCTGGTCTGTCATAATATAATAGAGACAGTAGATCTAGCTGGTCTGTCATAATATAATAGAGACAGTAGATCTAGCTGGTCTGTCATAATATAATAGAGACAGTAGATCTAGCTGGTCTGTCATAATATAATAGAGACAGTAGATCTAGCTGGTCTGTCATAATATAATAGAGACAGTAGATCTAGCTGGTCTGTCATAATATAATAGAGACAGTAGATCTAGCTGGTCTGTCATAATATAATAGAGACAGTAGATCTAGCTGGTCTGTCATAATATAATAGAGACAGTAGATCTAGCTGGTCTGTCATAATATAATAGAGACAGTAGATCTAGCTGGTCTGTCATAATATAATAGAGACAGTAGATCTAGCTGGTCTGTCATAATATAATAGAGACAGTAGATCTAGCTGGTCTGTCATAATATAATAGAGACAGTAGATCTAGCTGGTCTGTCATAATATAATAGAGACAGTAGATCTAGCTGGTCTGTCATAATATAATAGAGACAGTAGATCTAGCTGGTCTGTCATAATATAATAGAGACAGTAGATCTAGCTGGTCTGTCATAATATAATAGAGACAGTAGATCTAGCTGGTCTGTCATAATATAATAGAGACAGTAGATCTAGCTGGTCTGTCATAATATAATAGAGACAGTAGATCTAGCTGGTCTGTCATAATATAATAGAGACAGTAGATCTAGCTGGTCTGTCATAATATAATAGAGACAGTAGATCTAGCTGGTCTGTCATAATATAATAGAGACAGTAGATCTAGCTGGTCTGTCATAATATAATAGAGACAGTAGATCTAGCTGGTCTGTCATAATATAATAGAGACAGTAGATCTAGCTGGTCTGTCATAATATAATAGAGACAGTAGATCTAGCTGGTCTGTCATAATATAATAGAGACAGTAGATCTAGCTGGTCTGTCATAATATAATAGAGACAGTAGATCTAGCTGGTCTGTCATAATATAATAGAGACAGTAGATCTAGCTGGTCTGTCATAATATAATAGAGACAGTAGATCTAGCTGGTCTGTCATAATATAATAGAGACAGTAGATCTAGCTGGTCTGTCATAATATAATAGAGACAGTAGATCTAGCTGGTCTGTCATAATATAATAGAGACAGTAGATCTAGCTGGTCTGTCATAATATAATAGAGACAGTAGATCTAGCTGGTCTGTCATAATATAATAGAGACAGTAGATCTAGCTGGTCTGTCATAATATAATAGAGACAGTAGATCTAGCTGGTCTGTCATAATATAATAGAGACAGTAGATCTAGCTGGTCTGTCATAATATAATAGAGACAGTAGATCTAGCTGGTCTGTCATAATATAATAGAGACAGTAGATCTAGCTGGTCTGTCATAATATAATAGAGACAGTAGATCTAGCTGGTCTGTCATAATATAATAGAGACAGTAGATCTAGCTGGTCTGTCATAATATAATAGAGACAGTAGATCTAGCTGGTCTGTCATAATATAATAGAGACAGTAGATCTAGCTGGTCTGTCATAATATAATAGAGACAGTAGATCTAGCTGGTCTGTCATAATATAATAGAGACAGTAGATCTAGCTGGTCTGTCATAATATAATAGAGACAGTAGATCTAGCTGGTCTGTCATAATATAATAGAGACAGTAGATCTAGCTGGTCTGTCATAATATAATAGAGACAGTAGATCTAGCTGGTCTGTCATAATATAATAGAGACAGTAGATCTAGCTGGTCTGTCATAATATAATAGAGACAGTAGATCTAGCTGGTCTGTCATAATATAATAGAGACAGTAGATCTAGCTGGTCTGTCATAATATAATAGAGACAGTAGATCTAGCTGGTCTGTCATAATATAATAGAGACAGTAGATCTAGCTGGTCTGTCATAATATAATAGAGACAGTAGATCTAGCTGGTCTGTCATAATATAATAGAGACAGTAGATCTAGCTGGTCTGTCATAATATAATAGAGACAGTAGATCTAGCTGGTCTGTCATAATATAATAGAGACAGTAGATCTAGCTGGTCTGTCATAATATAATAGAGACAGTAGATCTAGCTGGTCTGTCATAATATAATAGAGACAGTAGATCTAGCTGGTCTGTCATAATATAATAGAGACAGTAGATCTAGCTGGTCTGTCATAATATAATAGAGACAGTAGATCTAGCTGGTCTGTCATAATATAATAGAGACAGTAGATCTAGCTGGTCTGTCATAATATAATAGAGACAGTAGATCTAGCTGGTCTGTCATAATATAATAGAGACAGTAGATCTAGCTGGTCTGTCATAATATAATAGAGACAGTAGATCTAGCTGGTCTGTCATAATATAATAGAGACAGTAGATCTAGCTGGTCTGTCATAATATAATAGAGACAGTAGATCTAGCTGGTCTGTCATAATATAATAGAGACAGTAGATCTAGCTGGTCTGTCATAATATAATAGAGACAGTAGATCTAGCTGGTCTGTCATAATATAATAGAGACAGTAGATCTAGCTGGTCTGTCATAATATAATAGAGACAGTAGATCTAGCTGGTCTGTCATAATATAATAGAGACAGTAGATCTAGCTGGTCTGTCATAATATAATAGAGACAGTAGATCTAGCTGGTCTGTCATAATATAATAGAGACAGTAGATCTAGCTGGTCTGTCATAATATAATAGAGACAGTAGATCTAGCTGGTCTGTCATAATATAATAGAGACAGTAGATCTAGCTGGTCTGTCATAATATAATAGAGACAGTAGATCTAGCTGGTCTGTCATAATATAATAGAGACAGTAGATCTAGCTGGTCTGTCATAATATAATAGAGACAGTAGATCTAGCTGGTCTGTCATAATATAATAGAGACAGTAGATCTAGCTGGTCTGTCATAATATAATAGAGACAGTAGATCTAGCTGGTCTGTCATAATATAATAGAGACAGTAGATCTAGCTGGTCTGTCATAATATAATAGAGACAGTAGATCTAGCTGGTCTGTCATAATATAATAGAGACAGTAGATCTAGCTGGTCTGTCATAATATAATAGAGACAGTAGATCTAGCTGGTCTGTCATAATATAATAGAGACAGTAGATCTAGCTGGTCTGTCATAATATAATAGAGACAGTAGATCTAGCTGGTCTGTCATAATATAATAGAGACAGTAGATCTAGCTGGTCTGTCATAATATAATAGAGACAGTAGATCTAGCTGGTCTGTCATAATATAATAGAGACAGTAGATCTAGCTGGTCTGTCATAATATAATAGAGACAGTAGATCTAGCTGGTCTGTCATAATATAATAGAGACAGTAGATCTAGCTGGTCTGTCATAATATAATAGAGACAGTAGATCTAGCTGGTCTGTCATAATATAATAGAGACAGTAGATCTAGCTGGTCTGTCATAATATAATAGAGACAGTAGATCTAGCTGGTCTGTCATAATATAATAGAGACAGTAGATCTAGCTGGTCTGTCATAATATAATAGAGACAGTAGATCTAGCTGGTCTGTCATAATATAATAGAGACAGTAGATCTAGCTGGTCTGTCATAATATAATAGAGACAGTAGATCTAGCTGGTCTGTCATAATATAATAGAGACAGTAGATCTAGCTGGTCTGTCATAATATAATAGAGACAGTAGATCTAGCTGGTCTGTCATAATATAATAGAGACAGTAGATCTAGCTGGTCTGTCATAATATAATAGAGACAGTAGATCTAGCTGGTCTGTCATAATATAATAGAGACAGTAGATCTAGCTGGTCTGTCATAATATAATAGAGACAGTAGATCTAGCTGGTCTGTCATAATATAATAGAGACAGTAGATCTAGCTGGTCTGTCATAATATAATAGAGACAGTAGATCTAGCTGGTCTGTCATAATATAATAGAGACAGTAGATCTAGCTGGTCTGTCATAATATAATAGAGACAGTAGATCTAGCTGGTCTGTCATAATATAATAGAGACAGTAGATCTAGCTGGTCTGTCATAATATAATAGAGACAGTAGATCTAGCTGGTCTGTCATAATATAATAGAGACAGTAGATCTAGCTGGTCTGTCATAATATAATAGAGACAGTAGATCTAGCTGGTCTGTCATAATATAATAGAGACAGTAGATCTAGCTGGTCTGTCATAATATAATAGAGACAGTAGATCTAGCTGGTCTGTCATAATATAATAGAGACAGTAGATCTAGCTGGTCTGTCATAATATAATAGAGACAGTAGATCTAGCTGGTCTGTCATAATATAATAGAGACAGTAGATCTAGCTGGTCTGTCATAATATAATAGAGACAGTAGATCTAGCTGGTCTGTCATAATATAATAGAGACAGTAGATCTAGCTGGTCTGTCATAATATAATAGAGACAGTAGATCTAGCTGGTCTGTCATAATATAATAGAGACAGTAGATCTAGCTGGTCTGTCATAATATAATAGAGACAGTAGATCTAGCTGGTCTGTCATAATATAATAGAGACAGTAGATCTAGCTGGTCTGTCATAATATAATAGAGACAGTAGATCTAGCTGGTCTGTCATAATATAATAGAGACAGTAGATCTAGCTGGTCTGTCATAATATAATAGAGACAGTAGATCTAGCTGGTCTGTCATAATATAATAGAGACAGTAGATCTAGCTGGTCTGTCATAATATAATAGAGACAGTAGATCTAGCTGGTCTGTCATAATATAATAGAGACAGTAGATCTAGCTGGTCTGTCATAATATAATAGAGACAGTAGATCTAGCTGGTCTGTCATAATATAATAGAGACAGTAGATCTAGCTGGTCTGTCATAATATAATAGAGACAGTAGATCTAGCTGGTCTGTCATAATATAATAGAGACAGTAGATCTAGCTGGTCTGTCATAATATAATAGAGACAGTAGATCTAGCTGGTCTGTCATAATATAATAGAGACAGTAGATCTAGCTGGTCTGTCATAATATAATAGAGACAGTAGATCTAGCTGGTCTGTCATAATATAATAGAGACAGTAGATCTAGCTGGTCTGTCATAATATAATAGAGACAGTAGATCTAGCTGGTCTGTCATAATATAATAGAGACAGTAGATCTAGCTGGTCTGTCATAATATAATAGAGACAGTAGATCTAGCTGGTCTGTCATAATATAATAGAGACAGTAGATCTAGCTGGTCTGTCATAATATAATAGAGACAGTAGATCTAGCTGGTCTGTCATAATATAATAGAGACAGTAGATCTAGCTGGTCTGTCATAATATAATAGAGACAGTAGATCTAGCTGGTCTGTCATAATATAATAGAGACAGTAGATCTAGCTGGTCTGTCATAATATAATAGAGACAGTAGATCTAGCTGGTCTGTCATAATATAATAGAGACAGTAGATCTAGCTGGTCTGTCATAATATAATAGAGACAGTAGATCTAGCTGGTCTGTCATAATATAATAGAGACAGTAGATCTAGCTGGTCTGTCATAATATAATAGAGACAGTAGATCTAGCTGGTCTGTCATAATATAATAGAGACAGTAGATCTAGCTGGTCTGTCATAATATAATAGAGACAGTAGATCTAGCTGGTCTGTCATAATATAATAGAGACAGTAGATCTAGCTGGTCTGTCATAATATAATAGAGACAGTAGATCTAGCTGGTCTGTCATAATATAATAGAGACAGTAGATCTAGCTGGTCTGTCATAATATAATAGAGACAGTAGATCTAGCTGGTCTGTCATAATATAATAGAGACAGTAGATCTAGCTGGTCTGTCATAATATAATAGAGACAGTAGATCTAGCTGGTCTGTCATAATATAATAGAGACAGTAGATCTAGCTGGTCTGTCATAATATAATAGAGACAGTAGATCTAGCTGGTCTGTCATAATATAATAGAGACAGTAGATCTAGCTGGTCTGTCATAATATAATAGAGACAGTAGATCTAGCTGGTCTGTCATAATATAATAGAGACAGTAGATCTAGCTGGTCTGTCATAATATAATAGAGACAGTAGATCTAGCTGGTCTGTCATAATATAATAGAGACAGTAGATCTAGCTGGTCTGTCATAATATAATAGAGACAGTAGATCTAGCTGGTCTGTCATAATATAATAGAGACAGTAGATCTAGCTGGTCTGTCATAATATAATAGAGACAGTAGATCTAGCTGGTCTGTCATAATATAATAGAGACAGTAGATCTAGCTGGTCTGTCATAATAATAGAGACAGTAGATCTAGCTGGTCTGTCATAATATAATAGAGACAGTAGATCTAGCTGGTCTGTCATAATATAATAGAGACAGTAGATCTAGCTGGTCTGTCATAATATAATAGAGACAGTAGATCTAGCTGGTCTGTCATAATATAATAGAGACAGTAGATCTAGCTGGTCTGTCATAATATAATAGAGACAGTAGATCTAGCTGGTCTGTCATAATATAATAGAGACAGTAGATCTAGCTGGTCTGTCATAATATAATAGAGACAGTAGATCTAGCTGGTCTGTCATAATATAATAGAGACAGTAGATCTAGCTGGTCTGTCATAATATAATAGAGACAGTAGATCTAGCTGGTCTGTCATAATATAATAGAGACAGTAGATCTAGCTGGTCTGTCATAATATAATAGAGACAGTAGATCTAGCTGGTCTGTCATAATATAATAGAGACAGTAGATCTAGCTGGTCTGTCATAATATAATAGAGACAGTAGATCTAGCTGGTCTGTCATAATATAATAGAGACAGTAGATCTAGCTGGTCTGTCATAATATAATAGAGACAGTAGATCTAGCTGGTCTGTCATAATATAATAGAGACAGTAGATCTAGCTGGTCTGTCATAATATAATAGAGACAGTAGATCTAGCTGGTCTGTCATAATATAATAGAGACAGTAGATCTAGCTGGTCTGTCATAATATAATAGAGACAGTAGATCTAGCTGGTCTGTCATAATATAATAGAGACAGTAGATCTAGCTGGTCTGTCATAATATAATAGAGACAGTAGATCTAGCTGGTCTGTCATAATATATAGAGACAGTAGATCTAGCTGGTCTGTCATAATATAATAGAGACAGTAGATCTAGCTGGTCTGTCATAATATAATAGAGACAGTAGATCTAGCTGGTCTGTCATAATATAATAGAGACAGTAGATCTAGCTGGTCTGTCATAATATAATAGAGACAGTAGATCTAGCTGGTCTGTCATAATATAATAGAGACAGTAGATCTAGCTGGTCTGTCATAATATAATAGAGACAGTAGATCTAGCTGGTCTGTCATAATATAATAGAGACAGTAGATCTAGCTGGTCTGTCATAATATAATAGAGACAGTAGATCTAGCTGGTCTGTCATAATATAATAGAGACAGTAGATCTAGCTGGTCTGTCATAATATAATAGAGACAGTAGATCTAGCTGGTCTGTCATAATATAATAGAGACAGTAGATCTAGCTGGTCTGTCATAATATAATAGAGACAGTAGATCTAGCTGGTCTGTCATAATATAATAGAGACAGTAGATCTAGCTGGTCTGTCATAATATAATAGAGACAGTAGATCTAGCTGGTCTGTCATAATATAATAGAGACAGTAGATCTAGCTGGTCTGTCATAATATAATAGAGACAGTAGATCTAGCTGGTCTGTCATAATATAATAGAGACAGTAGATCTAGCTGGTCTGTCATAATATAATAGAGACAGTAGATCTAGCTGGTCTGTCATAATATAATAGAGACAGTAGATCTAGCTGGTCTGTCATAATATAATAGAGACAGTAGATCTAGCTGGTCTGTCATAATATAATAGAGACAGTAGATCTAGCTGGTCTGTCATAATATAATAGAGACAGTAGATCTAGCTGGTCTGTCATAATATAATAGAGACAGTAGATCTAGCTGGTCTGTCATAATATAATAGAGACAGTAGATCTAGCTGGTCTGTCATAATATAATAGAGACAGTAGATCTAGCTGGTCTGTCATAATATAATAGAGACAGTAGATCTAGCTGGTCTGTCATAATATAATAGAGACAGTAGATCTAGCTGGTCTGTCATAATATAATAGAGACAGTAGATCTAGCTGGTCTGTCATAATATAATAGAGACAGTAGATCTAGCTGGTCTGTCATAATATAATAGAGACAGTAGATCTAGCTGGTCTGTCATAATATAATAGAGACAGTAGATCTAGCTGGTCTGTCATAATATAATAGAGACAGTAGATCTAGCTGGTCTGTCATAATATAATAGAGACAGTAGATCTAGCTGGTCTGTCATAATATAATAGAGACAGTAGATCTAGCTGGTCTGTCATAATATAATAGAGACAGTAGATCTAGCTGGTCTGTCATAATATAATAGAGACAGTAGATCTAGCTGGTCTGTCATAATATAATAGAGACAGTAGATCTAGCTGGTCTGTCATAATATAATAGAGACAGTAGATCTAGCTGGTCTGTCATAATATAATAGAGACAGTAGATCTAGCTGGTCTGTCATAATATAATAGAGACAGTAGATCTAGCTGGTCTGTCATAATATAATAGAGACAGTAGATCTAGCTGGTCTGTCATAATATAATAGAGACAGTAGATCTAGCTGGTCTGTCATAATATAATAGAGACAGTAGATCTAGCTGGTCTGTCATAATATAATAGAGACAGTAGATCTAGCTGGTCTGTCATAATATAATAGAGACAGTAGATCTAGCTGGTCTGTCATAATATAATAGAGACAGTAGATCTAGCTGGTCTGTCATAATATAATAGAGACAGTAGATCTAGCTGGTCTGTCATAATATAATAGAGACAGTAGATCTAGCTGGTCTGTCATAATATAATAGAGACAGTAGATCTAGCTGGTCTGTCATATTATAATAGAGACAGTAGATCTAGCTGGTCTGTCATAATATAATAGAGACAGTAGATCTAGCTGGTCTGTCATAATATAATAGAGACAGTAGATCTAGCTGGTCTGTCATAATATAATAGAGACAGTAGATCTAGCTGGTCTGTCATAATATAATAGAGACAGTAGATCTAGCTGGTCTGTCATAATATAATAGAGACAGTAGATCTAGCTGGTCTGTCATAATATA